>NC_049207.1:56367436-56552436 GCF_013347855.1 Anguilla anguilla | reverse complement strand
TAGGTGGGATTATAGTGTTATAGGTGGGATTTTAGTGCTATAGGGGGAATGTGCTATAGGTGGGAATACAGTGCTAAAGGTGGAAATATAGTGCTATAGGTGGAAGGGACACTGCTGAAGGCTGCAGATAGGCTTGTCTCCAGCACCTTGCTGTCCGTGTTAGTGATTCACCGCAGGTCAGACTGCCACCACCAGGGGGAGTCACTCAATCCCAAAGGCACTGAAATCCTCAGCTGAGGGCTTTTTAGCTGCTTAAAATGAATGAATCCACTAAGCAGACCATACAGGCTCTATTTCACAGCACAGGAGAAAACATGCTAGAAAACATCTGCTACAGGTTGTAACTGTTCAGCTTTTCAGTTCCTGCAATACCACACAAGGACCACTGTACAGATACTGCGGGTCGAGTTTGGGGTGCGGGGTTAAGGGTGTGGGTCGGGGTGGGGGTTAGGGGTTTGGGGTTTGGGGTTTGGCGTACAGGTCGGGTTAGGGGTTAGGGGTTTGGGGTGTGGATTGGGGTGGGGGTTAGGGGTTTGGGGTTTGGGTCGGGGTGGGGGTTCGGTTCGGGGTCAGGGACCCACCTCTGCGCAGGCGGGTCGAGTCGATGGTGGCGATGGTGTTGCTGCGCAGGGCCTTCCCTCCCGCCCCCCCCGCGCTGGGGGGCACGCAGTAGTTCCCGTCCGTCTCCGAGGCCGAGCGCGGGACGGCGTAGTTTTCCGTGGGCGAGCGCTCGGGGGGCGCGGTCAGCGAGGGCTTGGGGGGGCGGGGCGGGGGCACGTCGGCCGGGGCGGCGCCGGAGGCCTCGGGCGGGGCCGTGCGGGGCACCTGGTAGGCGGAGCTGCTCCCCGGCGTGGGCGGAATGTCGTAGCTGATGGACACCAGCCGCAGCTGGCTCTCCATGGACGCCTTGCGGGACGGCGCATTGAAGACGTACAGCTCCCCCGTCGAGTCGCCGTCCGGCCCCGGGGGCGAGGACGCCGATTTGGGCAGCAGCACCGTGTCCTGGGAGAAGCTGCGGGGGAGGCTGTACAGGCTGGACTCGGTGGAGAGGGACGCCCCCCGCGGGGGGGGCGAGTCGTACAGGCTGGGCGGCTGCGAGAAGAAGCCGTTGACGGAGCCGTGCTTGGACATGGCGGCCGCGCTCGCCGTCCGGTGCGGGGGGAGGTTGTCGTTACAGTCCGTCTCTGAGGAGGTAGACTTGGAGGATCCCGTGGGGGGTCTGCACGCACACGGGGAGACACGAAACACCGCAGCGATCAGACACAGGCAGACCCCCCAGCTTGGACTGCACACTGTCACATGACCTGCCTTTAGCTTCACAGAACTACGCAACCTCACACTCGCCCTCTGGGTGGTACAGCCGGTGGAAGCACAATCGGACCAACCCCCCCCCCCCCCCCCCCAGCACCCCCCCGGCTCACCTGACGGACTCTGGCTTCTTGCTCTCGCAGTTAACCAGCCACAGGTAGTCCTGCGGCTCCTCCAGGCTGGACGAGGTGTCCAGGTGGCGGATGCTGACGGGCTGGTATGGGGGGGGCACGCTGTTCATGGGGGAGGGCGTCATGGTGACCGGGCCGGGGTGCTGGGGCACATCCATGGCTGCGCTGCTGGACTGGTGCGAGGGCTTCGCCGAATCTGTGCCAGGGTGGGCGGGACAGAGAAACAGCCAATCAGAGTCTGCTGAGCCCTGCCCGTAACACAACGCTGTCCAATCACTTTTTCACAGGCCTCGGCTGAACTCGAGCAAACCCAGTTAACAATGGCGCTAACAATGATAACAGCGCTAACAGCACTAACAGCGCTAACGGCACTAACAGCGCTAACAGTTCTAACAGCGCTAACAGCACTAACAGCGCTAACGGCACTAACAGCGCTAACAGCACTAACAGCGCTAACAGCACCAATAGCACTAACGGCACTAACAGCGCTAACAGTTCTAACAGCGCTAACAGCACTAACAGCGCTAACGGCACTAACAGCGCTAACAGTTCTAACAGCGCTAACAGCACTAACAGCGCTACCGGCACTAACAGCGCTAACAGCACTAACAGCGCTAACAGCACCAATAGCGCTAACGGCACTAACAGCGCTAACAGTTCTAACAGCGCTAACAGCACTAACAGCGCTAACGGCACTAACAGCGCTAACAGTTCTAACAGTGCTAATAGCACTAATGGTGCTAACATGACTAACAGCACTGACAGCGCTAACATGACTAACAGCATTAACAGCGCTAACAGTGCTAACAGCGCTAACAGCGCTAACATGACTAACAGCGCTAACAGCGCTAACATGATGAGAACATAAAGGACTCTCTGGCTGGCGGTGGAAAGCCCATTTCCTCCGGGACGGGCTGGAATGCTGCTGGGTAGCAGAGAGAAATGAGTTTGGTGATTTAGAGGCTGTGGTTCCACACGCACTCTCCCAGAAAGAGGCTCAGCCGCGTGCTGCGGGGGAGGGGGGGGGGGGACACAGACGCTTCCAATTAAAACCCTGGTGTTGCGCTTGGTGTCCAGGAGAAGGCACCTGCCAATTCTAAAAAAAAACACCTGAGCGATCCATCCCAGTGACTGAGATTAGGGTGTCAGACCTCTGAGCTGGGAAGTGACCTTTCACTCCTCGTACACACAAGCTCACCATGAGCTACTGCAGTCCTGTGGTCTCATTCCACAGCTATCAAAATAAAGGAATACAGCAATATTACGGCAAATAAAGCATTTAACTGCTTCTTTGCAGTCAATCCTAAATAGTGAGTCTAATTTCAGTGCTTTAAGATGCATCAAATGAGATGCACCTCTGAGAAATCTATGGTTCCCCACAAGACTGCGTTTTACTGCAATACATCACACCGCAGAAAGCCACTGCTTACACACACACACACACACACACACACACACACACACACACACACACACACACACACACACAGACACACAGACACACAGACACACAGACACACACACACAGACACACACAGACACACACAGACACACACACACACACACACACACACACACACAGACACACACAGACACACAGACACACAGACACACACGCACACACGTACACACGCACACACGCACACACGCACACACGCACACAGACACACAGACACACACACACACAGACACACACACACACACAGACACACACACACACACACTACACACACACACACACACACACACACACACACTACACACTACACACTACACACACACACACAGTCTCACGCACACTCGCAAACAAAGCCTCGGCCTCCACAGGGCTGAGGTATAAAAGCTCGCTACACGGTTTTCCCCAGAGCAGAGGCCACATATTCAGACATTCAAAAACGATGTACTCTGCTTTCGACTTGTGTGCAGTCTCTTTATTTTCCTTTGAAAACCAATTAATGTCACACACCCACACATACACACACACACACACACACCCACACCGACCCACCTAGCTAACCACCCACACACACACTCACACACACAGCATTCCCTCAAGGCCTCTAGGTTATTATTTTCTGAGCAGGCCCATCGCGTACGCTCCCCCCCCCCGCCCCCCCGCGCTTATGTCACCATCTGAAGGCCACGCAGTCTGAGCTCTCCTCTCTCTGATGGAGCGATAGCGGATTCACTCTCGCGCAGGGAAAACCCCCCCGCACCACCCACTGCTGGGGGGGTCAGCATTGGTCATCTGTGTCTATGACCTACCGCCCAAACGTGTGGGCCCTGGGGGGACGGGGGGGTACAGTGGTCCTCCTCTTTACACAGTAAAGCACCCGTTTGAAACATCAATAAACGAAATGCAGTAAAGTTTATTAAAGGCTTTCTGGTGGACGGGTAACAGCCTTACTGACAGGCTGACTTACCCTAACCACCCCTGTCAAGATGGCCAAGTAGCTCCTACAAAACAAGCTCACACACACACACGCTCACACACACACACACCCCCTCACCCCTCTCCTCTAACACACTCACACACTCACACACACACACACACACTCACACTCACACACACACACACACGCTCACACACACACACACACACACACACACACACACACACACACATGCTCACACACACTCACACACACTCACACACTCACACACACACACACGCTCACATACACACACACACACGCTCACACACACACATGCTCACACACACACACACACACACACACACACACACACCCTCGTTGGTGACGGTGTTTGGGTTCCCAGGTCACATGGACGGCAGCACAGCCATAACGGGCCTGTGTGCTCGACCTCGACCGGACCGGCACGCGCCAAAGCAACAATAAAACAAAAACGGGCGTGGCTACGCGGCCCAAAACGAGCGCGAGAAGGACGGCCTTACCCTCATCGGTGGGGTTGAACCCGCAGATGTCGCAGATGGACCGCACCCACTTGTTCATGTCCTCCTCGGTGTCGGCCACCAGGTAGAAGACGCGGTCGATGGTCTTGATGTCGAAGATGAAGCTGTGCTCCAGGTCCTTCTTGTTGAAGGTCAGACCGGCGTCCACTTGCTCACACAGGTTGAGGTCGATGACGCGGATGGGCTTCTTGGTGTGGTCATTTTTGTAGTATTCCAGCACGTCCGGGTCCCCGGTGAGACGGCCACTGCGAAGGACAAACCACCGTTTCTTCCATGCCTGTGGGGGGGGAGGGGGGGGGAGATATGGGGTGATCAGACAAGGTTGCGTAAACCTGGCTCTCCTTCCTGCGACCAGCCACCGCTCGCCGGACTCGGCCCTGGCTCTCCAGCCTGACGCTCGTCACCCGCTCCCAGGCCTCGCGGAAGCTCCGCCTCCACAGGTCCTCTTTCCAGTGACGCTCGACGCCATTCATCACAGACACACTTCGTGACTCACCCAGAAGGCGGCTCGCGAAAGGCGCTGCTCGAAACGAGGAACATTTTACAATACCGAGGTTTTATAACAGCAGAGTACACAAAGAGAAGCGTTGAAACTGAAGTCAGAAGAAATGACACAAATAGTTTCAGACTGTGGGAGAGTGAAACAAACTCATAAATACCACGTCGCCAAGCCAAGGACACTAAAAATAACCACGCGGAGGGCAGACTAAACGCAGAGGCATCGGGAGACACGGCAATTACATCAGTCAGTCATCACAACTCACAGCCCAAGCCCTGGAGACAAGGCTGGGACCATACAGGAGAGAGACAGCGCTGGACCATACAGGAGAGAGACAGCGCTGGACCATACAGGAGAGAGACAGCACTGGACCATACAGGAGAGAGACAGCGCTGGACCATACAGGAGAGAGACCATACAGGAGAGAGACAGCGATGGACCATACAGGAGAGAGACCATACAGGAGAGAGACAGCGATGGACCATACAGGAGAGAGACCATACAGGAGAGAGACAGCGATGGACCATACAGGAGAGAGACCATACAGGAGAGAGACAGCGCTGCTCTGCCCAGTCAAGGTCCTGATCTCTCAGTCCAGTCGGGGTCCTGATCCAAATAACCTGCTTCTCAGGTCTCCAGAAGTTAGAAGCAGGGCATAGATCACGTTGTACATGGTCATGCATTTTCCAGAGTGGTGTTATTAAGAAGCCCGTGACATCTGTATCTGAGCTACAAATATAAACCAGAAGCACTGAAGTGATCAACTTCAAGTCCTCTGGTTATTTTGGTTCATTAAACCAGCCCATGAAAGGAACCCAAGGGGGACGTGGGGTAGGCAGACAGAGCTCAAACTCAAGTGCAACAACACTAATCAGATATCACGTCGAACAAAAGGAGATTATGATGCAACAGCACATACACAAAGTTAATTCCTTTCGATGGATTCTAAATTCTCAGAATGGTTTAATGACTGCCACAGAAGAAGCCGTGATGTAGTGTGTTTTCACGGTGAACAGGCGACTGAGCTTCTCTCCTCAGTCCTGTTTAACAATGCCAGAGGCTCAGGGCTGGCCTGTGTCTGGATTCATCAGATTCAACGCATCAGATTTCTCTGCGCTTTCGAGTTACGCAAACTTTGGAATCTGTGGTTTGCTTGTTTTCTTTTTGCGCCATTATGTGAAACGCACTTACATGGCTGTGACTGCTCTAAGGTCGCACACACTGCACACACAGTAACCGCTATGTCTGCACTCCACTTCCACAGCACCTAATGCTCACCATGAAACGGGCTGTTTCGATCCTGGATGCTGATTGGCTGACACGCCGTTCTACAGTGATCCCAAATCCGACAGAGTAACAGTTAATCAAACAGCCTGTGTGTAAAACGTATCACTCCGAGCACAAACTGTCACTTAATAATATCACAAAATAAATAATATAGTGTCATCAATTAATAGTTTATATATGTAGTAACCGCTCTATAAAAGCGATATGGCACTCGAGGCCGTGCTGTATGGGGAGTACAGTCACAGCTACAGGCGGCGCTCAGCTCTGCTAATAACACCCCTGCAGCTGACTGTACTCCCCATACAGCACGCCCCTCGGTCCGCCCCTCGCTCCGCCCCTCGGTCCGCCCCTCGCCCCGCCCCTCGCTCCGCCCCTCGCCCCGCCGACCCACGATGGTTAAAATGGAAGCAACAGGAAGGATCAACAGAGAAGCAGCGTCTGATTTTACCTGCAGCCAAATAAAGGCCGTATTTCCCACATAACTCAGCAACTCACGACGAACCATCGACCAAATGTCTGGACATATTACTGTAATTGATAGATGAGTGTTGGATTACTGTGTCTTCTGCTATAATTGATTCCTCTTACATTCATCATGAGCCAAAACAGCACTGAAATATGTATTTATATATGCACAGACTATGACACACACGCACACATGTAGGCCTACAAGTGCATGTGTGGAAGGCATTTACACATTTCAGCCTTTATATTTAATTTCACACAAGCCTCCCCAGCCTGGGACAGGCTCAGTGCTGGAGGTGCTGCTGGGCTCGTGTTATTCTGGAATGGTGTCAGTATCAAGTGTGCACAGATGCTCTTTGCTAACGTGATGAATACAGACCTAAGCTTGCATCTGTACGTGCAATGCAAATGACATGATAAACACTAATCACACCCACACTTACGGCCTGGCCGCGTTTCACCACAGGCAGCTCAGCCCCTCTGCTGCTGCTGCTCAGCCCCTCTGCTGCTGCTGCTCAGCCCCTCTGCTGCTGCTCAGCCTCTCTGCTGCTGCTCAGCCCCTCTGCTGCTGCTCAGCCTCTCTGCTGCTGCTCAGCCCCTCTGCTGCTGCTCAGCCCCTCTGCTGCTGCTGCTCAGCCCCTCTGCTGCTGCTGCTCAGCCTGTGCGCTCCAGTAAAAACAGCAGCCAGTTTCTCCAGCACATGACGAAGCACTTACGCTCCGAATTTCATCAGGGAGAGAGCTCGGGTTACACGGGGCGGTGCTAATGGGAGAACGGAGCTGTGATTGGCAGGTCAGCTTTTCCCAAACATCCGCCTGGATTGGCCAGGGGAGGCCAGAGGAAAGGGGTGGGGGCGGGGCTTCACAGACTCAGGCATGGCGGGGCACAGGCTGGCCTAAGCACAGCACGAGCACGAAAGTGAATCAAACCCATAACTCAGCCTTAATACACTGCAGTGGCACCATCCCTTCAATAACGCAGGAATATTTGGTTCCATATAAAATAATAAAAGTTATGCAAGGCCCATTCACCGCTGACAAATGGATGAAATCTGAAGGGGCTGCGTGGCTCAGATGAGACGGGGTGAGACGGGGTGAGACGGAGTGAGACGGGGTGAGACGGGGTGAGACGGGGTGAGACGGGGTGAGACGGGGTGAGACGGGTTCATTCTCACGCGCCCAGCAGCGGCCCAGCAGCGGCCCAGCAGCGGCCCACGGTCGTTATTCTCCCCGCGTTCCCAGTGCGCCTGAGAAACCCGCCGGGGCCGACCGGCTGGCTTCTGAAAGCGCGTCTGGCGGACGCAGGGGCACAGAGCGAGCCGACCTTCTCCCGCACGCCTCCGTGACACAGCCGACAGCGACGGTGACGCATCGGCCCTGAGAACCCTGCGTCAGGGTCGCACAGCGATTTCACCGCCCGCGCTCAGGGCTCTTAGCATGATCGCAGAAACACGGTGGATGTTTCCGGAGCGCAGCCAGATAAAGGCGCAGGCGTGTGCTGAAACACACGCCGTTATCAGCGTCCGGCGTCCGTTAGAAACTAAACCAGCGCGGGTTTCTGCTCTGGCGAACGGACAAGGTCCTTTCGGGCAGCACAGAAACTCGAGGTCAGGCTACGCTAACCTGCGCGGCTGGAAGGAACCGCGTCTAAATGAGACCGGAGCAGCGTGCCGCAGATCGCTCCCCTGACAGCGATGAGGTCCACAAATCAACACGTCTGCACACCACAACGCACCTGAGTCAAATATATATGTGAAGCATTTTCATTACTTTCAAACACATTTACATTTAAAGTATTTTAAAATACATGATCTGAAAATGCAAGATATAATTACAAAAAGTAAATCCTCACGTGATCCCAGAATATACCTCACATCCACCCCAAAAACAGAGCACAACACGGTTATTCAGGCAAGGAGGGTTTGTTTGGAAGCCTTTCAATAAGGGAAACAATGTTATTAAAAACATATGCAACTGTGTGTGAATGTTTGGAAATTCTTGGCAGTTCCATTCGGAAGTCAAGAGTTTCACAACGACGAGCTCCTGGCTGGACGGTTTGAGAGACCGAGCCAACAGGACACTCTGAATTACGGCAGGTTCTGGGTCAGATATTGTGTCACCTGCAGGTCCACTGGAGGCTGTCTAATCCTATTTGCGTTCCAGAGGAACAGCGCCACTGTTACTCAGCCTGCTTTCTGAGGAGGCACAGCGATTTCACCGGTTATTAAACAGCTACACCGTGCGTCAGGGCTGACAGGTCTGTAAGAGTCACAGAGATCAACTATATAACCAGATCAATCACCACCTTTAACACTGTATCTACACTGACACTCAACACTGTATCTACACAGACACTCAACACTGTATCTACACTGACACAAAACACTGTATCCACACTGACACTCAACACTGTATCTACACTGACACTCAACACAGGCTTGAAACATGCGGGAACAGGGGGGGGGGGTGGCACAGGAACACGCGGGGGGCATGGGAACGCGCGGGGGGGCGGGAACACGCGGGGGGGGGGGGCACGGGGCCTGGACGGGGGCCCACGGTTTCGGGGGGAGGTGCTGTTTCTCGGCTCTGCTGAAATGACACTCAGTCATCTGTAAGTGTGAAGCGCGTCCCGGCTGGAGCAGCAGGCGCTGTGTAACTGGGCCTCCTCCCCGGCGAGCGAGGAGCGGTGGGCGTGCGAGCGCAGATGCCTCGCTCTCTCAGCTCTGAGCGCGGCCGCCGGCTGAACGCCACCCAGGACTCCTCCCAGAGTGCAGCGCGGCGGAGAGCGCTCCCATTACACCACCCGCTATTTATATACGCCTGGAAACACAATGCTGGCCTGCGCCCCTTAGCACATGGCCTGAATCTGCCTGCACCTCCCTGCGCATGGCCTGCGTCTCCCTGCACCTCCCTGCACATGGCCTGCGTCTCCCTGCACATGGCCTGCGTCTCCCTGCATCTCCCTGCACATGGCCTGCGTCTCCCTGCGTCTCCCTGCACATGGCCTGCGTCTCCCTGCATCTCCCTGCACATGGCCTGCGTCTCCCTGCGTCTCCCTGCACATGGCCTGCGTCTCCCTGCACCTCCCTGCACATGGCCTGCGTCTCCCTGCACCTCCCTGCGCATGGCCTGCGTCTCCCTGCGTTTCCCTGTGTCTCCCAGTGCATGGCTTGCGTCTCCCTGCAGATTGTTTTTAACTGGAAGCCCAGCCAGGTTAAGAGACACCCTGTGCTGGAGGCAAGCCCGCCGGCCTTCTGTCTGGGAAATATAATTATCTCCACCCCCCTGCCCCCCATAATTCTGCACAAAATATGACCACACAGCCAATAACACTGATCAGGAGGGAGGCCGTACGATGTCTAAATGAACCTGACATCTGTAGTAGCCTAACTGGTGCAATGAAAACTTTTTTAAAAAATTGCTAAATGTATTTTGTAGGAATGAACGAGCATGAATCATTTTCCGATTAAAACAGCTTGACTGCTCAACAGAAGACTACCCATTAAATACCATTTCTGTTTGAAATCTATAAACCATCTATGTTATTAACTACAATTTTAAACAAATCTGCCCTCTGCTGAGACAATCCTAAGCTGCAATAAGAGGAAGCTTTACAAGCGTTACGTTTTTTCATCTACTGTAAACGGGCTGAATCTGATTATTATGGTCTGGAGCAGAAAGGGCTCTCATTCACAAAACATGACATCAGCGGCATCATTAAAAACATGCATTCTCCTGAAATACGCAAAGAACAAGAGCACACCCAGAAGCTGCATGCATCATCAGTGACTGAATGTGACAGGAAAAAATATCACTTTAATATGACACACAGAAATATGCAAATTAAGTACAAACACAGAGGATTAAACACTGCAGCAGACAGGGGAACACCAAGATCTAACAGCACAATCAACACTGTTCCAACTGCCAAACTCAAAGATCCATCACACTCTCATACAGTACGCCAGTTTAAAATGCCATCCTCTCACACGGCCAGACCAGGAATTTTCCAAAATGCTCAGGGGCAGATGGGGTGGGAAATTCTCTCAACTGAATCCGCTGGCTCACTGAAAAGAATCCACTGGATCTCTGAAAATTTGCCCTTAAGCATGTTAGTGCATTCACAGGGTACATGAGCTCACTCAAGTATAAATGAACTGAAAGGCTTGTGAGGAATGTGACAGGTTGCACATGCTACATGCCCCCGGTGTCTGTTAAAGGGCCTCCACAGGGGCAGGGAACTGAATCAGCTCCACTGGGTCTGGCTCCTGGCACAGAAACCACAGCCAAAGCACACAGACCCAGATATGAGTCCAGCCTGAGTGGATCCCGAGCCAGAGCCGCCGCGCAGAAGCTAAACAAAGACACACGCAGCCCACCGCCTTTACGACCGCGCTCCCAACCGCCATATTTAAACTCCCCCCCCCCCCCCCCCCGAAGCAGAAAGCAGGGCAAGCATGCGGGAGCAGTCCAGCCACCGGCCCGTCTCAGCTCACGCTGGCACTTACACCGTCTTACATCACAGCACAGACCCCGCCACAGACCGGCTACACCACTCCACCGTGTGATAACACATCACAAGAGCCTCTGGCCCCATTCTGCAGAAACCAGGCCTGAGGGGCAGAGCCAGCGAGGGGGTCTCGTGACAGTCAGCTGGACAGACCTGGGTCAGCACGCGTCTGACGTCAGATACCGAAAGTAGCCCAGGAATAGAGCAGGGTCTGCATGCTCCAAACATGGCGTCACTCACAGGTCAAAGGTCAACAATGTCGAGGAGCTCCAGAGAGTAATTATAGCATGCCCCGCCCGAAGGCTGGCCAGCTCAGCCTCCACGAACCAGCCTGTTTCTGAGCTCTCCCCAAATCTCCTCCCTGTGACATCATCCGCCAGGGCCAGCAGCCCGACTGCTCTCCTCCTACTGTGACATCATCCACCGGGGCCAGCAGCCCGACTGCTCTCCTCCTACTGTGACATCGTCCACTGGGGCCAGCAGCCCGACTGCTCTCCTCCTACTGTGACATCATCCAGCGGGGCCAGCAGCCTGACTGCTCTCCTCCTACTGTGACATCGTCCACCGGGGCCAGCAGCCTGACTGCTCTCCTCCTACTGTGACATCATCCACCAGGGCCAGCAGCCTGACTGCTCTCCTCCTACTGTGACATCATCCACCGGGGCCAGAGGCCTGACTGCTCTTCTCCTACTGTGACATCATCCACCGGGGCCAGCAGCCCGACTGCTCTCCTCCTACTGTGACATCATCCAGCGGGGCCAGCAGCCTGACTGCTCTCCTCCTATAGATCTTGCTGTCTTCGAGCTTGTTGCCCCATTAATCACTTTCCTCTGGTCACGTCTGAATTTGAGGCAAATCGATAGAGGCTACTCACTCCCAGTGAGACATGCATTACAGCGGATTAACTGCACTTTTAAATACATTTTGATAAGCTTGCAAGGCCTAATTTACATCAAGTAAAAAACCAAAAAAAAAACAAATAGACTTTACACTATAAACAGCATGTCAGGGAGACAGACGGTGGGGAGAGAATAAACATCGTGTGGTCGTGGTATATTTAACACTCAGCCTACAGACAGCCGAGGCATTCGCAAATAAAAATGAAAAACACTCCCAGGAAGAAAAGGGAAATGAACTGGACCGTACAGCAGGGCTTCTGTGACCCCCGACCCCCCCAGTGCAGATCTCCAGCTCCTCATCATCAGCCTGTAGAAAAACACCCCCCCCCCCCCCCGCCCCCCGGACAGAGCCCTCAATACTCAGGGAGGGAAACTGCTGCCCCAAGAAATGGAAGACCTGTATATGTGGCGTTTCAAATCTAAACAGAGACCACCACAAAAACATCAGAGCCCAGGTGCGATATCCGAGCACAGTTCAATTCTCTTTAGAAAACAGGTTTTCACACACAATTTTCACACAGAAACTTGCACATGCCAGTTTTACACATGCCTTGTATGTACATCTGTCTGTGATCCATCTAAGGTCCAAATTCACACAATGCACACGACCGACACACAAGGGCCCGAGGAGCCACATGCTCAGGACTCCAGAACGGCCCAACCAATCAAACGACCCGTAAATCAATCAGTAATTCAATCAATTAACTAATCTCAACCAGAACAACAGCCTCTTTCTGAAGGCACTGCCACAGTGACAGGAGGGATCCGATTAATCTGCTTAAAATCTAATTTGAAATAATTTCTTGGTGGCACAATCACATAATATGACCGTAATGGTGTATCAATTCAATTTCTGTAGGAACAGAAATGAGGATCTATCAGAGGGACTGGAGGTTTGGGAACAGCCTAAAGGGGAAGTACTAATGAGAGACACTGACTCAGTATCTCATTCTGCAGCTACAGAGCTGTAACACCGTCAAACAGCTTTGAGTTCAGCCTGAATGTCTGTCGTGTGCTACAGACCCCGTGTCTGTGTGTTCAGTGGCCTTTCTGTGGGGGACAGAGTCTGTGGAACACACTGGTGGTAGATCTCACACACACGCAGGGACGCACACACACACACACACACATGCACACACACACACACACGCAGGGACGCGCGCACACACACACACACACACGCACACACACACACACACATGCACACACACACACGTACTCCATCCAGATTCGCCGTGTCTAAAATGACAGGGAAAAACAGTGTTAGACTCTAAAGCAGGTGCAGCTGGTAAAGATGCGTGCTGCTCACTAACTCCGTCTCTGTAGAGTAGAGGAGCCTCCAGAGCGGTGGCGGCAGATTTGCTGGAACATTTTTTTTTGTTTGCAAGACGAGCGCTGGAGCGCGACGAGGACTTTTTCCCCTGTCCTGTAAATTATTGATGTGTAAACGGCGGAGCGTGCTAACTCCCCTTAGCGCCGGCGAGGTTCGCTGACCTTAACGAGACCGATCCAAACCTGCAGGAGCCCCGCCCACAGCCACCCGCACCAGAGTTCACCGAGTGCGCGGAGGTCAGGCTGTAATAATGGGCCTATCACTCCGAAACACAATGAGAAACTCACGCTGTCTAGCGTGAGCACCGACACTCGATGCCTTTACACACGGGTTGGGAGGCCCAGAGCACCAGACTGGAGCCGAAACAGACGTGGTGACGGCCTGGCGTGGTTTCGCCGCGCGTCACTCAAAGGTCTCCAGGCGGGCCCGCCCCAAAGAGGCTCGGGGAGAAGCGTCAGAATTCCGTCTGCAGCGGCCTCGGTGACGGAGGCCGCACGGGGGGGGGGGGGCAGGGGGGGCTCGGGAGGGGGGCGGCCGCACAAAAGTCCCTCTGTGCTCCGCTGAGCGGCTCATAGATCGCTCTTTGTTGTGTGAAAATGTCGCAGATTCTTACGGCCGAGCTATATTTAAATCCACATGCGCCATCGGTGAAATGCGCTAACTCTGCTGTGCAGTGACGCGTGAGCAAGGCCACGCATGGGCTCGGCTCAGCCACATGCGCCCTAACCCTAACCCTAACCCTAACTCTGCTGCGCAGTGACGCGTGAGCAAGGCCACGCATGGGCTCGGCTCAGCCGCTCCCTTCCCGACCATTTCCCACTGTCTTTAGTGTCTGACCAGACAACTGAAACACCTACAGCTCAAAGCCAGAACTGCACTGGCTGTAGCTGGCAGTCTGAAGACGCATCAGTCCTCTATACGGACCACACGCTCACCAACTCCAGAAAGCGCGAAGACTGAGGGCATGCATCATCCAATCAGGAGGGAGCAGCAGTGGATCGTAACATTCCATTACAACCATCAATATCAGAGCAACAATACAAAAAAATAAATTCACAAAAATGTAAACAGGGCTGAAAGTGCTTCTATGACCTTAAATAAAGCTTCTCCCTCATCCCTAAAGGAACGCAGTCAATAAGTCTGTGTTCATGCACACGGACTCTCTTATGCTGGTGTCCCTGGACAAACTCTGGAGATCCAAAATTACTACACAGTTTTCTCCCAAGACATGCTGAATTCTTAACTACACTCACACACTAATGCCCTGCAACAGTTTAAGTCTGTAAGGTCACAAAGTCTGTAGGGTGCGTTAGGTCTACTGAAAGAACCTGTTTATACAGACAACCGCTTAACACGAGCAAAATCAGTGCAGACAGAACGCCCCTCTGTCTGGAGCAGACACAGACGGGTAAAACAGCCGACTGGCACTGCCAAGCCAAATCACAGGACCCAGGGCACGTCAGGAAATGACAGCTGTGGCTCGAAATGAGAGTTATTTTGACTGAAGCCTTCTTTGCTATCTAGATTTCCTTGGAATGCTCCTGACTGCCCGAAAACAAAAACAAGCTTAGGAGTGTCTTTGTGGGAATCTCAACCGAATGTATCAAATGCACGCAGAATCTGAATTTACCAAAATTATTTTTTTTTAGAGCAAACAAATTTTGTGTAATCGAGAGAATGTTAAAGATGACACATCGCTATCTGAGGATGGGACTGCCTCCGTTGTGGAATCAGCAGAAATTAGGCAGATTCAAAGAGGAACTACATAAGCAGAACACCAAGGCTAGTCGTTTAAAAACAAGCAAATGTATACAAAAAAAATAACAGAAACAAAGTTCAGACTGATATGCAGATTTCTGCCGAATATATTAAATATGCAGATTTCTGCCGAACCTTTCACACACTCTATCCCGTAACCTCTGGAGACGCCCTTTGACCCTGCTGCTTTTCAGCAGTGAGCCCAGCGGGTCGTCCAGAGCCTCCGCAGCCAGAGCCGCGAACGCGCCCGCCTGCGCCCGCCTGCGCCCACCTGCACCCGCCTCTCATCCGCTCAGGATCAGACACAGGACACTGAAAGCAGCCTTCACCCCTGTGAACCTGACCTCACCCCCCACCCCTGTGAACCTGCCCTCCCCCCCCCCCCCTGTGAACCTGCCCCCCCCCCCCCCCCATTCAGGGGGGATAATAATGCTCTGTGCTCAGCCTTCACACGCTGCTGAGAAAGGCTCACTTCTGCACAAAAGAGGGGAGGCAGGCAATGAGCCATTTCCCAAAAAATCTTTTAGAGAGCAAAAAGCTAAAAAAGCTGACCACAAATATTTCAGAAATGTCACTACTGCGACTAACCAGATACTCGGCCCAGAAACCGTGCTCTCTGCTAATCATTCTTTCCCCCTCAGAGCTCTTGAGAATGCCGGCTCTACCCCGGAGTCTGTTCTCCTGTGGTTTTTACGGTCCTGCTCTGCATCGCCCCACGCCCCAGCATGTGATGGGCGGAGTCACGCCCTCCGTCTGTCTGGCAAAGTTCACAAAAAAATCCTCTTCAGCAGGAGGCTAAACTCCCTCCAGTGCACACCTCTGGTGCACGCAATATCCGGCATGAAACTACCTATTTCACACCTGTTCACCCCTGAAAGATCATATACTTACAAAGATGAAAACAATTTTTCATCTTTAAAAATAAACAATTCCAAGCATCAACTTTCTCAGAACTTCCAGTATAATAAATTCTCAAGAAAGAAAATACATAATCCTGTCCCACTGTGAATTGCATTTAAATAACACTTGTTAATGTTTTGTTGACATGTGAATATCTCCTCTGTACGAGCGCCCACTGAGGAGCTATGATTCATGCTGTCCCACAGAGAGGCACAGCGCGTACTGAGCATGTCCAGAGAGAGCGGGAGACTGGAGGAGACAAACAGAGTACTGAGCACGTCCAGAGAGAGCGGGAGAGTGAGCATGCCCAGAGAGAGCGGGAGACTGGAGGAGACAAACAGAGTACTGAGCACGTCCAGAGAGAGCAGGAGACTGGAGGAGACAAACAGAGTACTGAGCACGTCCAGAGAGAGCGGGAGACTGGAGGAGACAAACAGAGTACTGAGCACGTCCAGAGAGAGCGAGAGACTGGAGGAGACAAACAGAGTACTGAGCACGTCCAGAGAGAGCGGGAGACTGAGCACGTCCAGAGAGAGCGGGAGACTGAGCACGTCCAGAGAGAGCGGGAGACTGGAGGAGACTGACGCAGACGGATCTGAGAGAGCGGGAGACTGACGCAGACGAATCTGAGAGAGCGGGTACATCGGCTCCCGCCAGAGCCACACTGGGGATGCGCTGCAAGGACAGAGAAAACCCGCCAGCGCACACGCGCAGAACCGCCAACAGAACTGCCAACAGAACCGTAACAGAACCGGCAACGGAACTGCCAACAGAACCGTAACAGAACCGCTCTCGACTGAAGCGAAGCAGCCCAGCTTCCCCCCCCATCACACTGACCGGAGACACACCGTCAAAATGCCGGGTGTGGTCTGGGAGTGAGGGGGGGGGGCGCACAGTCCAAAGAGCAGGCGAGGCCCGTCCCATCAGACAAACACTCCCTCAGCTTCTGCAGCTGGCTGGGCCCGGGACGGAGAAGAGGGGGGTCCCACAGCCCCGCCCAAACAGCCCCTGACCTCGCATACCACACACAGCACATACAGCGAGGAGCCCCACCCCGTGTGTGTGTGTGTGTGTGTGTGTGTGTGTGTGAGTGTGAGGTGTGTGTGTGTGAGTGAGGTGTGAGTGTGAGTGTGTGTGTGTGTGTGTGTGTGTGTGTGTGTGTGAGGTGTGTGTGTGTGTGTGTACTTCCTCAGGCCATTTGAGAGTGAACCCGGGGCAGGATACTGACACAGGAAGTGAGGATCGTAGCCACAGGAAGTAGCGCTGGGGAAACACAGCGCACGGGGCAGAATGGGCCGAACGCTTCAAAGCCTCAGCGAACGGCCGGCAGTGAGGGAGCGAGCGGCCACAGGAAGAGCCAGGTCACCTGATCCAGCCCCTCGTCACACGCCGGGCACGTCCAACATGGCGGAGCTCCCAACACCCAACAACCCTTTCCTTTCACACTCCGGGCTCAACCGAGCTTCCAAAAGTCCAGCGCCTCCTCCTCCTCCTGCTCCTACTCCTGGTGCTGCTCCTCCTCCTCCTCCTGCTCCTCCTGGTGCTGAGGAGTGCCCTCACTCCTGCACATCACTCCTCACGTCTCCTGAGGGAGGAGCAGCGGCTGGAGCAGGAGCTCGGGTTCGGGTCCTGAGGGAGGAGCAGCGGCTGGAGCAGGAGCTCGGGTTCGGGTCCTGAGGGAGGAGCAGCGGCTGGAGCAGGAGCTCGGGTTCGGGTCCTGAGGGAGGAGCAGCGGCTGGAGCAGGAGCTCGGGTTCGGGTCCTGAGGGAGGAGCAGCGGCTGGAGCAGGAGCTCGGGTTCGGGTCCTGAGGGAGGAGCAGCGGCTGGAGCAGGAGCTCGGGTTCGGGTCCTGAGGGAGGAGCAGCGGCGGGAGCAGGAGCTCGGGTTCGGGTCCTGAGGGAGGAGCAGCGGCTGGAGCAGGAGCTCGGGGTCGGGTGGAGTTCAGCTCGGAGAGCAGAGCGGCCGCAGACATAAACACGGCCGACAGTGTGAAAGGATTCAAAAGCACCGTCTGCAGAGTTCGGCCGACAAACAGAGTTTGGGTTTAGATAAGAGAGATAAGCGGTTATAAACCTGCAGCTGAACGAAGGCTGACTGCTCCTCGGTCTGAGGCGCGAACACGTCGGCCTCTTATATGCAACCTGCTCGCGCTTCATCTGAACGTACAGACCGCAAAACCACATGCAAAACACCCCCCCCCCTCCCCCCCCCCCTCCCCCCCCCCCCCCCCAATGCAAATCACCCCGCCACTGATTACAGGCTTTCAGATATCCGTCAGTCTAACGGGACTGCAACCAAAACCCAGAGCAGCCCGTTCTCCCCCCCCCCCCCCCCGAGCGAGGCGCCCCTGACGCCCGTGGCGGTATTGATCTGCAGGACGCGCCCAAACCCCGCCCCGGGCATGACTGTGCGTTCGAGCGCGGTTCACCCGACAGCGCCGCGGTGTGTCCGCTGGCCGCGGGCACGGCCCTTACCTCTCGCACGCGCTCAGTGGGTCCGCTGGCGTGGGGGTGGGGGGGGGTCGGCGAGGGATCGGGAGCAGGCTGTGACACGCGGTCCTTCTCCTGCTCTACTGCACCACTTCCTGCTGCTAACAGGCTTTTCCCCCCCGGGGGGGCGGGGCCAGGGGATCGATCTGCATCGCTCATTAGCGTGGGGGGGGCGGGCAGGGGGGCGAGGGGGGGATCAATAGGTCTGAATAGAGCACACAGGGGCCAGAGTGGAACAGGACCAGCTTCCTCCACCAAACATTTTCACTTTATTTTACTCTTCTCTCTCTCACAGGACTGCGACGTGTGAAACACACACAGGGAACAGCACCCGGGAGAAAAACACAAACGCTCCACTCCTGCAGCAGATCAGGTATTAACCCCGGGGGTGGGGGCATGGGGGGGGGGGGGGGGGGGGGTTTAAACATTAACCGCGTTCAGCCCCGGCTGAAAGTGAGCACGCGCGTGAGGCCTGGGGGGGGGAGGGGGCAGGGCCGTCCAGAGGCTCCTCAGAACGCCCTGTGAGGTTTGTTTTCCAGGAAATTGGGCCTTTTTTTTTTCTTTCTTCTGGACCCTGGCTAAAAAAAGGAAAAACACCCTCACTGGAAGTTTCCACTCCGTCTGCTTTTTATCTTCCTGGTCATCTGCTCCCCACGCACACGCTGGGGCAGACACTTCCTGGTCATCTGCTCCCCACGCACACGCTGGGGCAGACACTTCCTGTTTTGCCTCCATTGTCACATCGGTGTGTTCAGAAGACTGTCACAGCGGCCCTTGGCTCTGATACCGGGGCTGTAACCAAGAGGCGGGGGGGTGGGGGAGGGGGACGGGGGGGCTGGGGTACAGTTATCTCCGACCCACACGGCCTCACCCTCGTCTGCCAAACTACACGTGTGAGGCGGGCGTGGTTTTCACGCGAGAGAGAGACTGGCACATGGAACCTGTGACTGTCCCATAAAGAGCCCGGCCCAGAGCACACCCAGATCACACCCAGCGCACACCCAGAGCACACCCAGAGCACACCCAGATCACACCCAGAGCACACCCAGAGCACACCCAGAGCACACCCAGATCACACCCAGATCACACCCAGAGCACACCCAGAGCACACCCAGAGCACACCCAGAGCACACCCAGATCACACCCAGAGCACACCCAGAGCACACCCAGATCACACCCAGAGCACACCCAGAGCACACCCAGAGCACACCCAGAGCACACCCAGAGCACACCCAGATCACACCCAGCGCACACCCAGAGCACACCCAGAGCACACCCAGATCACACCCAGAGCACACCCAGAGCACACCCAGAGCACACCCAGAGCACACCCAGAGCACACCCAGAGCACACCCAGAGCACACCCAGATCACACCCAGAGCACACCCAGCGCACACCCAGAGCACACCCAGAGCACACCCAGATCACACAGCGTCTGCCAAACAGGGTCTGCCAACGGCCCAAACTCTCCGGTCATATCCCCAAACTCTCCGGTCACATCCACCGACTGAAGATCAACAAATACAACTGTCAATTGCCCACTCACTACGAAATACATTATGTATGTGAAAAAACATAACTTTCCCAAGAACGTTTAAAAAAATTCATGAAACAAATTTGAGATGTGAGGTATTGGTAAAGGAATAGCAACCCCTGTGTTTAATATAATATATAATGGCTGAAATGCTACTGACAAACAAAAACATTCCGTGCAACATTCAGCATGCATGATAGGCTTGTTTTTCAGGCTTGTTTTGTCTAATGGTTTTGCTGTGCTCTATCAAACCAAAATACCCTGGACAACTGATCACAATACATCAAAGGAGCAGAAACAGGATGTACTACAATGGAACAATATTTCTCATTAACAACATTCGCTATGAAAGGACAAACAGGTAGAGACCACTGAACATACACTCAGAAACAGCCCTCTCCACTCTTCTAACGCAGTGGGAGTTTCTGCAGAGAGGCTGCGATGCAGCGGGGCAGACAGAAGCCGTGTTCATCACTAACTCTGGTTGAACAAAACGGGGGAGAGCGAGCGAGCACAAACTGCCACACACTCACCGAAACGCAGAACAGACCAGCCCTGCAGCCGCACCAACCAGGCCCCCAGCAGCTCAGACCGCTCGCTCACTGCACACTGTGAGCAAACTGAGTGACCCAGCGAATCGGCTGCGTGTTGGACGCCGTTTGCCAGAACACAGAGAAACCAGCGACACAGGCATGTCACCTGATCGAAGGGGTAACGCTCAACAGCAGCCACGCTCGGGGCAAGTAACCAGCCACGCTCGGGGCAAATAACCAGCCGCGCTCGGGGCAAATAACCAGCCGCGCTCGGGGCAAATAACCAGCCGCACTAGGGGCAAATAACCAGCCGCACTAGGGGCAAATAACCAGCCGCGCTCGGGGCAAATAACCAGCCACACTAGGGGCAAATAACCAGCCACGCTCGGGGCAAATAACCAGCCACGCTCGGGGCAAATAACCAGCCACGCTCGGGGCAAATAACCAGCCGCGCTCGGGGCAAATAACCAGCCGCACTAGGGGCAAATAACCAGCCGCACTAGGGGCAAATAACCAGCCACGCTCGGGGCAAATAACCAGCCACACTAGGGGCAAATAACCAGCCACGCTCGGGGCAAATAACCAGCCACGCTCGGGGCAAATAACCAGCCACGCTCGGGGCAAATAACCAGCCGCGCTCGGGGCAAATAACCAGCCGCGCTCGGGGCAAATAACCAGCCGCGCTCGGGGCAAATAACCAGCCGCGCTCGGGGCAAATAACCAGCCGCGCTCGGGGCAAATAACCAGCCGCGCTCGGGGCAAATAACCAGCCGCGCTCGGGGCAAATAACCAGCCGCGCTCGGGGCAAATAACCAGCCACGCTCGGGGCAAATAACCAGCCACACTAGGAGCAAATAACCGCCTGCTCTTCTCATGCTAGCCAAGCTACGGCTAATGACAGAAGCGCACCGTTAAAACCACCAAATGAATTACTGCACGGAAGGAACACAACGGCTGATAAGCTTCTGTCTGAGCGGCAGTGTGTAGCAACAGGCAGAAATAATGAATTCGGTATAAAAGTGTTTTATCTGGTTTACACGCTTTTATGTATAAAAATTACTCAATATGTCTCTTTCACAAACAAAAATATCTCAAGTTTAAAAGTTCTCAAAATAAAATATCTCACAAATATGACTCGGAGAAGTGTTTAGCTGGACAGTCCTGACGTTGCTGACATGGAGACTAAAGGATTTATTTTCTCCTAAACTAACCTTAGCATTCCTACCTTTTAAACAATTCTCCCATAATTATTTATAAAAAGAGAAACAAGAAAAAAAACAAGAAGAAGCAAAACTGTTAAATTCAAACCTGCAATCCATGAGCCGGAAAGCAAATAGAAACTGCCAGGCTGCAGTCTGTTCTGCGGTAAGCGGTGTGCAGCCAGCGCAGCCAGCGCAGCCAGCCCAGCCGATGCCGTCCCCAGGGTTAGCACAGAAATGCGCAGGCGGAGTCCGTACCTGTGGAGCTCACCGCACTACCAAACAGGAAGCGAGCCAAACCAAACGTATTCAGTCGTCCCGAGTTTCCACTCGTCCGGCGGCTGTGATTGGACGTGGTCGGAGAGCAAGCGCGGCGTTATAAAAATAACAACAAACGCCCCCCCCCCCTCCCCCCCCCATAACGGCCGCTGGCTTCTCATTACATAAGAGCGCGGCAGCGGGTCTCAGCCTGCTTCCTGCCGCACCGCACGTCCCACCAGAGCGTCCCACCAGAGCGTCCCACCAGAGCGTCCCACCAGCACGTCCCACCAGAGCGTCCCACCAGCACGTCCCACCAGCACGTCCCACCGCACAAACGCAAAACGGAACGAAACACCCCCCCCCAGGGTCTTTGGTTAGTGCTGCGACAGGAAAAGGGAAAACTCTTGTTTGTGTCCCGATCCATGAAGCCAACGCTGAAGAACGTGGAATAAATTAAGAAAAGCTTGTAGTGCATAAGAGAAGCGCCTCGTGTTTGTGTGTGTGTTTGCGCGTGAGTGTGTGTGTGTGTTTGCGCATGAATGTGTCCTGTGCGTGTGTGTGTTTGCGTGTGAGTGTGTCTGTACGTGTGTGTGCTTGCGCGTGAGTGTGTCTGTACGTGTGTGTGCGTGTGTGTGTATGTGTGTGTGTGTGTGTGTGTGTTTGCACGTGTGTGTGTGTATGTGTGTGTGTGTGTCCTGTGTGCGTGTGTGTGTGTGTGTGTGTCCTGTGTGCGTGTATGTGTGTGCGTGTGTGTGTGTGCGTGTGTGCGTGTGCGCGTGTGTGCGTGTGTGTGTGTCCTGTGTGCGTGTGTGTGTGTGTGCGCGTGTGTGTGTGCGCGTCAGGGTGTTTACCTCCTCGTGCTGTTAGGCTAGCAGGAGCTGAGCGCGGTGCTGCTAGCGCTGAGCTCTGGGCAGTCTGGCAGCTTTCCTGCCAGGTCCCCACTCCTGCTCCAGTAACCCCTGACCCACAGGAAGTAGACACAATGGACTGAAAATATCCCATCCCCCACCGCGAGAGCGCCCGTGCAGGACAGGACGCCCCCCCCCCGCACGCCACCCCCCGCACACACACGGCCCGGCCCAAAAATATCTCCTGCCCCTCTGAGCACAGCGCTGCCCCGCAACACCGAGCACCCAACGACCCCGCCGCCCGCCGTTACCACTAACCCACTGCCCTGAAGACACGCCGCGCTGCGTGTGTGTGTGTGTGTGCACGTGCGCGCGTGTGTGTGTGTGTGTGTGTGTGCACGTGCGCGCGTGTGTGTGTGTGTGTGTGTGTGAGAGAGAGCTGTGTGTGAGAGAGCTGTGTGTGTGTGTGTGTGTGTGAGAGAGAGCTGTGTGTGAGAGCTGTGTGTGTGTGTGTGTGTGTGTGTGTGTGAGAGAGAGAGAGAGCTGTGTGTGAGAGCTGTGTGTGTGTGTGTGTGTGTGTGTGAGAGAGAGAGAGAGCTGTGTGTGAGAGCTGTGTGTGTGTGTGTGTGTGTGTGTGTGAGAGAGAGAGAGAGCTGTGTGTGAGAGCTGTGTGTGTGTGTGTGTGTGAGAGCTGTGTGTGTGTGTGTGCATACATAAGTGGATGCAAGTTAGAGTGGAGTGAGTGAGTGGGTGAGTGAGTCGATTCAGTGAGTCGAGTGAGTGAGCGAGCGAGTGAGTGAGCGAATCGAGTGAGTGAGCGAATCGAGTGAGTGCGTAAGTTGAGTGAGTTACTGTACGTGTGTGCATCTAGTTTATTCTTTATCAACGTTGCCACAATCAAGTTCCTCTTCACCTGAAAAAGACTCTGAGCATCAGCTCATACATTCCCCAGAGAGCTGTGTGTGTGTGTGTGAGAGAGCTGTGTGTGTGTGTGTGTGTGTGTGAGAGAGCTGTTTGTGTGTGTGTGTGTGTGTGTGTGTGTGTGTGAGAGAGCTGTGTGTGTGTGTGTGTGTGTGTGTGAGAGAGCTGTGTTACTCTAAGGTGTGCTGATCGATTCCTCCCGCTGTCTCTGTCACCTCAGAACAGGAGCAGGTACGAAAGCGATAAGCGAGAGAGAGGGAGCGCCAGCGTTAATCAGACCTCCTCCTGTGCCCCGTAAACGCCGTGGTGTCACCCGCCCAACGGAACCCGCCTGGGCCCGGGCCAGCCCGCCGAAACCCCGGCTCTCCGCCCAAACGCGCCGGTCTGGGGGCGGGACGGGGCACACCTGAGGCCTGGCCGTCCCGGGACAGTTTCAGCGCCCTGCCCCCCTCGCCCCTCGCCCCCCGCCCCCCCCTGGACCTCTGTTACCCTGGTGACAGGAAACAGCATGGACTCCACGGGCCGGCGGAATCTAATCACGAGGGGGGGGGGGGGGGGGGCATCCACGTCCGACCAAATCTCATTTACCACTGAAGGCCAGAGATTCAGCAAAATCACATTTTCATATGACTAAGAAACGGAAGCTTAAACAGGAAATGAAACGTATCGCACAGATAAGAAACACAAGCCTGATCTAATAAAGCATTCTGTATATACTCTCCTATAACACACTCACACACTCCAACACACACTCACACACACACACACACACACACACACACACACACACTCACTCACTCTCAGACACACACACACTCACACACTCCAACACACACTCACACACACACACACACACACACACACACACACACACACACTCACTCTCAGACACACACACACTCACACACTCCAACACACACTCACACACACTCACACTCACACTCACTCACTCACAAACACACACACATTCACACACTCACACTCACACCTAACCCTAACACTCACACACACACACACTCTCACTCTCACACACCCTCCTACTGTAAGACACACACAAACACACACACACACTCAATCACTCACTCACAAACACACACACATTCACACACTCACACCTAACCCTAACACTCACACACAGACACACTCTGTGTGTGTATGTGCAAGTGTGCCATCGGTGTTGTATGTGTCTATTTCTCGTTTTATTGTGTGGACACAAGGGCAGCCATGTTAATTATTTAATGAAAGTGAGTGAGGTTGAAAAGATGGCTGTCCTTGTTTAACCCCGTGCTTTCTCTGGCTTTCCGTTAGAGAGACGGCCTGAGGGCCTTTACACAGAGCAGGAGGGAGGCTGTATCTCCTCATCTGTTAAAAGGGGGGGGGTACGGGGGGGGGGGGGTGCAGCAGTTTCTCATCGGCTAAATGGGTATTGATCTCCGCTGGTGCTTCGCTCACCGCGCCATCGCGGCCGGACTCCACAGAGTCGCCGGATCTGGAGCCGCCGACGTCTCTCAAAAACACAACAACCGCAGCTTTGTGCTTGGGTGCGTACTTCCGCACACTGCTTACGCCCCTGTGTGCTCAACACACTGCTTATGCCCCTGTGTGCTCAACACACTGCTTACGCCCCAGTGTGCCTCACACTCACCCTGTGCGGAAGAGCTCTCTGCTCTGTGTCACACTCACCCTGTGCGGGAGAGCTCTCTGCTCTGTGTCACACTCACCCTGTGCGGGAGAGCTCTCTGCTCTGTGTCACACTCACCCTGTGCGGGACAGCTCTCTGCTCTGTGTCACACTCACCCTGTGCGGGAGAGCTCTCTGCTCTGTGTCACACTCACCCTGTGCGGGAGAGCTCTCTGCTCTGTGTCACACTCACCCTGTGCGGGACAGCTCTCTGCTCTGTGTCACACTCACCCTGTGCGGGAGAGCTCTCTGCTCTGTGTCACACTCACCCTGTGCGGGAGAGCTCTCTGCTCTGTGTCACACTCACCCTGTGCGGGACAGCTCTCTGCTCTGTGTCACACTCACCCTGTGCGGGACAGCTCTCTGCTCTGTGTCACACTCACCCTGTGTGGGCTCTGTGTCACACTCACCCTGTGCGGGAGAGCTCTGTGTCACACTCACCCTGTGCGGGAGAGCTCTGTGCTCTGTGTCACACTCACCCTGTGCGGGAGAGCTCTCTGCTCTGTGTCACACTCACCCTGTGCGGGAGAGCTCCCTGCTCTGTGTCACACTCACCCTGTGCAGGAGAGCTCTCTGTTTTTCCCTATTTTGGGGAGAAGCGGGAAACACAGCGTCCCGCCTCCTCCGCCCCTTTCAGGAAGAGGCCGGAGTCTCAGCCAAAGCTGCGGCTCGCCCCCCGCGCCCCCCCCCCCCCCCGCCCCGCCCCTCCCTTCCCAGCACAGACACACAGTCACATGAAATTGTCAAAGCCGCATCTCTAGAATTCAACACATTCCATTCACATAGCAGCTGGTGCTGCATGAGGGGAGCGCTTCTTCAGCGCCTTCCCAAAGCTGAACAAACCCCCCCTCAGTCCCGCGCTGTGCACACCCAGAGCACTGCTCCGCGCGGCCAGCTGCCAGCGCCGAAAACTCCGCTCGCTAACCCCGCCAGTCACACGCTACTACAGAGAAAGGGCTTCCCAAAATCCCGACACACACCTGAAGCTCCCCAGTCTGCCACCTCCAGCACCACCAGCAGAGCCTTCGCACGTCTCACACGTTCAGCAGCTCCAGGATGCGTACCCCCCCCCGCACCCCCGCTTATGGCACACTGCCTGTGCTGTTACTGTTCTCACGGCTACACAGAGAATCGGGGCAAACGCGGCACCCCGATATTTAAAGGCTGGATTCAGCGACACACGAGTGACACAGGGCCAGGTCAGCCGCAATCGGAGCGTGTTCCTGACACGTCCACAGAGAACGCCTTGTCAAATTATCATTCCGTACGCCAGAGCACAATCACAAGACACCGCCGCCCCCCCCCCCCGAGCACTAACTTCACACCACACCGTCCACCGTAACCAAAAACCTCCCCAAAAAAACCAAAACAAAACAAAACTACACAGTTCCTACTGACCTTGAGAGTTTCCAGCCAAAGTTGTGCGGAGGGGCCTGTGGTTTAGGAAAGCCCCCCTGTCCTCCCTAGCACAGGCCGGCGGCAGACCGGACCACTCCGGAGGGGCGAGCGGAGGGGACAGCGGAGCGGGAGAGAGGCGGACGAGGCGGAGGAGTGCGGACAGCTCATGGGGAGAGCGGGAGGGAGAGGGGGAGAGAGAGCGCGGGGTGGCCTGTCCTCTCTCCTCTGCTCGGCCAGTTAGAGTGCGGTCTGAGCGCGCTCCGTTCCTCTCTCTGCTCCTCTGCTGACGGAATCTGGCACCTGGTAACTCCGTACCCAGCTCCGTGCCCACTATCACTGTCCCTCCCCCTCCCTCCCTCCCCCTCCCTCGCTCCCTCCCTCCCTCCGCCTCTCACTGTCCCTCCCTCCCTCCCTCCCTCCGCCTCTCACTGTCCCTCCCTCCCTCCCTCCCTCCTGGCTCTGTTCCAGTACATGCAGACCAGAGGCTCAGCTCTAATGCGTTTAGGACTGAAGACGCTGCTGTGGGGGTGGGGTGGGGTTGGGGGCGGGGTCGGGGGGCAGAGACCCCTCGCTGGTCTGGGGTTACGCAGCCGTGGAGACGGCGGGGGAAAGAGGCGTCGCCCAGGCTGTCCCGCTGCCGGTAACCTGCGAAACGGAGCGGGTCGAGCTCGCCGCTTCACCCCCTCCGACTCGCCGGGGGGGGGGGGGGGGGGGGGGGGGCAGGACACGAGCGCCGCCGAGAGACCAGGGTCAGTCAGTCACACACCGCAGCCTCAGGCACCAACCAAATACCCCACAAGAGCAGTGAGGAGGCGGCATGCAGACAAAAAACAGCCAAAGAGACGCCAGCATTTCCCACCACAGTGTCACAGCGTCACAGCGTCACAGCGTCACAGCGTCACAGCGTCACAGTGTCACAGCGTCACAGCGTCACAGCGTCACAGTGTCACAGCGTCACAGCGTCACAGCGTCACAGCGTCACAGTGTCACAGAGTCACAGTGTCACAGTGTCAGTTCCTCTAGATGAGCAGAGTTCGTCTGCAGGAAAAGGTGCGTAGAGTGCGGAGCCTGAGAAAGACGAGTGTGAATAACGGGAGGGGGGGGGGGGGTGGGAGAGAGCGAGACTGCTCCAGGCTCCGCCCTGCTGGAGAGAAGCGGAGCTTCAGCTCACTGGGGGGGGCAGAGAACGCAGACCGGGGGGGGCAGAGAACGCAGACCGGGGGGGGCAGAGAACGCAGACCGGGGGGGGGCAGAGAACGCAGACCGGGGGGGGCAGAGAACGCAGACCGGGGGGGGCAGAGAACGCAGACCGGGGGGGGCAGAGAGGGGGCATCGCAACGCTGAGAGGGCATCGCATGGCATCATGCAGCAGAGATTACATAACCTCCGTCCATCTTTCCCTCTGCTGGACCCTCCAAAGCGGTCAATATGGCCCCTGTGAAACGCCATTTAAAAAATGCTCAAACGGCCAGGCGGAGTGAAAGGGCTTTATTGTAGCAGGCCGAGCTGAATGCCGCCCCGCTGCAGAGGGCAGAGCAGCGCTAACGGACGCATTCCTGCACGGGACGGGGGCACATATTTTAGGGCTGAATCAGAAGGCCGTGGACGTGCAGGCGAGCGTCTGAGTGAAGAGCGCTCTTACTGCAGCAGATAAACGCCGGTCCCGGGGGTTAGCGGGCACTGCACCGCCATTAGCATCCGAACACACTTCCCCTCCTGCTGCTGCTGGACAGCGTGCACCGCCATTACACAGAGTTCCCAGTCACTGTGTCTCTCCGGGAGAGAGCATGCTGGGAAGGCAACGGCAGGGCAACAGGCTGTGAGGAAAACACTCACGCTGCATAAAAAACTTCAGAGGTCAGAAACTGTCCAGAGAGTCGGTTTACAGTGTGTGTGAGAGAGACAGAGGGAGAGGGAGAGGGAGAGGGGGAGAGCAAGAGAGAGAGAGACAGAGAGAGAGAGAGAGAGAGGGAGGGAGAGAGAGAGAGAGAGACACAGAGAGAGAGAGAGAGAGAGGGAGGGAGAGAGAGAGACACAGAAAGAGAGAGAGAGAGGGAAGGAGAAAGAGAGAGAGAGACGCAGAGAGCGGCGGTGGGCGGGGGATGGTGGGAGGAGCCTCAGAGTGGTGAGTGATGGAGGACCCGCTGCAGGCATCTGTAACTCATCAGCGCAGCGCAGGACCCCGCCGCTCTGACCGGGCGAGCTGGGCCGGGGAGAGCCGCCATTCCACCGGGCCGCAGATACAACAGCCACCCCCCAACCCCCCCACAACCCCCCCACCCCGCCGCGAATCGACAATAACAGCCCCCCCCCCCCACGGGGCGGCTCACATTCCCGCCAATGGAGCGGAGCGGTCGGCCAGCTCCCTGGGCCAGGGGCCTGGTGGAGAGCAGAGGAGAGCAGGGCAGGCCCCTCCCCCTCTGGCTCCGCCCCACAGCGCCCCCGCTGACCCGCTCTCCGAGCAGCACCATGTCCTCTGGGAGAAGCCCCAGGCCCGCTGATCCTGGGACACTGATGACGTACACAAGTTCCCCCAAGTTGGTGACAAATTTAGAGTTCCCTGGATTCTCACAGATCCCTTCTCCCTCTGGGCTGAGCCCCTGGGCTTCTCTGGGCCTTTCCATGAGCAGCATTCTGCTGGAAAGGAAGCCTCCAGCCTCCTGCCACTGGACTCGGCACAAACAGCCCCTTCTGCAGAACGCCTCGCTGTGTTCACTGGCCGGGCTCTCCCTCGCTCGCTCGAAGCGCGAGGACCATCTTTGGGCATTTTCGTGGCAATCGGGAACGAACTGTGACATTGCTTAGCAGAAATAGTACTGTTGGTTTTCAGCGCCTAAGTCTATTTTTGCCACACATCCCAAACTGTGCTACACTTTCCACAAAAATGCCACTGGCTAAAAATTATTGTTAAGAACAAAAGTTAAGGCAAGGTTACCGATGATGCGAGCAAACAGCGCCCAAACACACGGAGCGTGCTGAATATTAACGCACAGCAACCCGAGCCCATATGGCCAATAATCCGCTCAGAACGTTATTACACAGTCAGCAGGTACAGGGCACTGCTAGTTACAGCATGCCGCCTGAAACAGCCCAGCACAGCCCAGCACAGCCCAGCACACAGAGGCCAAAGCAGGCGCTGGAGACGGCCTGCAGAACTCCTAAGCCCAAACTAAACCCTCACAGTCCGGCTCCTTAGCGTAATCACAGTCCCAATGTCACATGCTGTTGCTCCAGATTTTCATATTTGCATAAATGCGACCTGTTCTGTGCGCACAGTCACTGGCCCCGAGCCATTCGCTGGCTCAAACAGGGTTACTGAGCACCACACCAGCACGACACAGTGATGTCACAATAGCTATCAGGACCATGACACAGTGATGTCACAATGGCTATCAGCAGGATGACACAGTGATGTCACAATCGCAGCACGTGGGGAAACAGTGAGTCAGGCTAGTCATAGCAAGACAGGCTATTTTCCGATGCTTTTCCAGCAGGTTTTATTTTAAACTGGATGACTATGTCTCTAAAAGACCATATCGAGCAAATGGCTAATATATTGCGTCTATTTATGGACTCAACTAGCTTACCTGACATGCTGACCATTATTTTTGACAGCATGACAGGTAAGCTAGTTATGTACATAAAAAAATATTTTTTAACTTATGTGACCATTTCAAATCTACTTTAAGAGTGACGTTCACTCCAGTGAACTGAGTATTCTGTCACCAGCACAGGCTGACTCCCAGGGGTCAGAGCTTCATACCAGACAAAATGTAATTACGCAGAAGGCCAATGTGTGTTTATGCAATTTACCAATAAATACTTCACTCATTCTCACCTCAGAGGATGGTAAGCATGGTTTACATTCTCTGGATTTCCCCTGTCTGTCATACTCCTGTACAGCGTAAGTCATGCAAACCTTCCCACCGCACAACCCTGTCTCTCCAAAGCTTTACTCATGTCTGACTGAATGTGAGACCGGCTTTCTTCCACATTAAAAGACTGATGTTCAGTAATCCTCACAGGTAACATTCAGGGAGCTGTGTGGAAAAACCTGGAAAAAGCGATTAACAGATCAGAAATAATTAATATTTAAAGGACACAATCCAAGTTCTGGAGCTGTCAAACTGTCCCATTATTCACTTCACACAGTCACTTTCAAAATTTCATCTTCATGGAGTTCAAAAACAAAGCCCGAACGCCGTTTAGTGGCTCCATAAGGTCCAGACGCAGTTTCTTGTCTTCAGGCTGTTTGTTTACACCGTGAAACGCAAAGTCCTTTAATCACAATCAACCGAACTGTGTGCCACTGGCCAATCAGACTTCACACATCCGGTAAAAGCAGTTCACACTGGCCAATCAGACTTCACACATCCTGCAGTTCATTCCTCCTGACTGAAGACATGCCTCGTGTCTGCTGGTTGTGAAACTGTGTTGACCTCCACAGAACCCCACTCAGACTTCAGAACGGGTGACTTGTATAGAGACGGTTTGTGGAGGATTCCAGTTTGGGTCCAGTTGGGTCCAGGGAACCGAAAGACAAAGAGGGTTCCCACCGGCGTCCTGTCCCGCCTGGGGTCGGGGTAGTAGCGTAGGGCCCGAGCTTCGCCCCAGTCCTCTTATCCACTGAAGCCCTACAGTCTGCGGACAGCCTGAGTCGGGAGTTCATACAAGACTTAGAGCGAAACCAGCTCCCAGATACCAGTCATCACACCGCTAACTCAGTGTGCGATATTACTCAGGAGAGCGTTTGACACATTAAAGTATGGGTCACCGCCTGGTGGATTCTGTGAGTGATGGAACAACTAAAGTCCATCACAGACAGAACTATCCCAGGCCGTGTCAATGAGATGGCTGGAAAACAGTGCTCTGGTGGGAGTGTAAATACACACAACCCATCCTCTCCAATCTCCACGCGCTGCGCTGACCTTAGAAACAATAATAAAAGCCACCTGCCTGACGTGTGTAGCACACAACATGGCTGTGCAGGTGTCCATTACTTCATCGCTCAGCAGGACTACAAAACAACTCACCTTCTCCTCGAGAAGCCCTGCCAGTAACAAGACCGTGTGTATCTACTGACACGGAAAACAATCAGGCTTATTCTGCGAGCGAGGAGCACAAAGGCTCCTTCAACCGGCCGCCAGTATCAATTACAAACTGCACAATAGTATTCAACTGCAGATTCTGAACAAGCAACAGAAGATGAGTGGGAGAAGCTATAGATTTAACAGCCCTCATGATTCAAAACCTACAACTTAACTGTCTTCACCGATTTCCATGACAACTAGCTAACATAGTCAAAATGAAACCGTTTTAATTCGGAATGCCGTCCCCCAGCCTTTCGTCAGAAACAAAACAAAAAGATGAAATGTGAGAATAAACATGTTTCAGTTTTTCGAGCATCCCGAGACAGTATCCAGAAGGTTCCACGTGTCGCCTAATTGCGACAGAGAGGAAAGACCGAGTGGCCAAACATCGAAAGGGGAAGTTTGTGAACGCACATGAAAAATGCAGAAGCAGAGAAACTAAACGCTGGAGCTGCACATTTCTCCAGCCGCTTGTGCTTCCAGCCGCTTGTGCTTCCAGCGCGGAAACTGAGCTGAAACGGCGCGTCGTCTGCAGCCATTTCGGCTCGCGTATCATCACAAAGTCCAGCTGGAGCTCTGGCCCAAACTGTGGAAACTGGGTCAGGACAAACGTGCCGATGCCCGTGATAAGATGACACCCTCTGGACCGCAGCACGCAGAGGGAGATAAGGGCCACACAGACCACAGCCAAACTCCAGATCAGCCACACACAATTAGGTCACACGGCAAACTCACCAATTTACCAGGCGCTATGACATTACAGCAATATAACACACGATACAGGACCGGTGGGTCGACTCAAACGGGCGAAGACGTGCATGTGCATCCGAACTAAGATCCCGTTAAAGGGACGGCTCATTTAAACGCCGCGGGAAGTTAGCGGACGGGAGAGGGCGGTCCTGCGGGGACGGCTGAGTGTTTGTAAAACATTAAACAGCGCGGGGCGTAAGACAGGACACAACGGGGTGCAGTCCCGTGCGCCGAAACGGACTCCAGGGGTCCCTCTGGAGCAGGGCTGTGTAACCAGCGCTGGGGACGGGAGCGCGCACACACACACGCTCGCACACACACACACACACACACACCGGGGCGATCGCGGTCGCCGTCCGTCCCCCTGTGCACAGGCCGCGCGCGAATGGGCGCTCCCCCAGCGCTGACTCGGCACTTTCTGCAGCTCAGAAGCTTCCAGTAAACAGCGCAGACTGAAACGGCTCAGCCTTACCCTCCAACTCCACCAATCAGCAGCAGAGCTCTCTCCGCCCCAGCCCACCCGGTACCAAACTGCGTTTCGGCCCCCGAGCCTCACGGGACCGCTCCGTGTGTCCAGAACAGCACCACTGTGCCAGGATCCCCACGGCAACATCTCCCCAAACCGGGCCAGCCGCCCACTAGCTCAAAAGCAGAAGTGCAATCTGGGAGATTTTCTCACACAGCGTTCTATCTCTGCGCTCGAATCGATAAGAAAGGAGCGCAGATGATAACAGCGCATGGGGGCACAGTGCTGGGGCCCCTGACCCACACTAAAACAGTCTCATATACTTCAGATTCAGCCCGCCTGAAATGTGGAGGTAATACAGAAAGAGCTGATTTCATTTCAGATTAAGGCTATATATTACTTTGGGAGGAGAACCAGCAGAAGATATTGGCAGTCATTTATACACACATACCGCTGGCTGATATGGCAGAAAGTGTTGGTTTGGTGCGGAGTGCAGACATTTTCAGTCTAATACAGAATTTTAGACGCATTATGCTCAAGACTCTAAAATTTACGGATAAGAAGGTAAAGCCCCTTGCACACAGTGGACAACTGTGAATGATCGAATTATGCCTGGCCCCGGCTTCTGGAAGTAAGATTAACAAGCAAAATACAGGATTTATTCCCCTCAAAAATGCTCTAGCCTTGGTATCATAAAACAATTGTCTAACACTGTAAATTTTAGGATAATCGGTTGAAAAAGAACTCAGTTAGTTAGACAAAGACACTGAAAAACAGTAACATAAAATAGGTAATATAATCTAAAATGAAATACAGCTAGATTAATTTAATTTTTTTCTGGAAATGTCACTGTTTATGTAGAGTGCTAGTTGGAGCAATTTGCCAGGAAGTGGGAAGTTATTTTAAAATCTGAATTTTAGCACCCAGCACCAACACCCACCTCCTATCTGAGTACACGAGCGTTGCATTCTGTAAGTGTCTGTACTGAAACTTGTCCGAAATTGCATGCAAATGTGACCATATCGCAGGTGTGCCAAAACTAAAAGCGCACAGAGAACATTCAATAGATAGTTTAAACGCTCCTGCAGAATCAATAATCTCAGTGCTTCTCTGTCAACAACAACAGGCCTAAAAGTTATATTCATAAATTTACGAAGACATGACAACAGCACGCAGTAGGCCACAAGCCAGAGCCAAATACAGGGTATCAATAAACCGGGGTTCCATCGACAAACAAAAGGATAAATCAAAAGAGCACGGAAAATTAGCTAGCTAGTTTGTTTAAACAAGGTCATAATATTGAACAAAATCAGGCTAATCCTTACAAATAAAAAATGCAACAAAAAAAAAAAAAACAGATTGATTAAATGTGCAATTGAAACTCCAACGGCAGCTGTCATGTAGATTTACAGTCACATATACTGCGCGCACACACACACACACACACACACACACATACACACACAAAATGTCAAATCACAACAGTACTTCAGTCCCTGGCCTGCTATTGCTCAGTGGGTGCTCATGGCCGGAGAACACCCTGGATTTTTGGCCGCTAATGTAATGAATTCTGCCCCCCTTTCACAAAACAGATACGTTACAAGTGGCATGCCACCCTTATGGATTTTAAAATATCAACACATCTTGCGAAGAAATGGGGGAAGCTGCACGATAAATGACTGGATCGCTAGCTCGCGGGGCACATCTTGTCAACACCGATTTTCTGCAAACAAGTATTGCCGCAACAAAATTATTGAGTTGGTCGATACCCTTAGACTATAAACTACCGTGTTCACGGGACGATGCATGTGTTACATTTTAATCTGAGAGTTGCAATCAATAGATCTACTTACGTAACGTCTCAACTTTTTCTCTGGCGGAGACTTTCTTAGCCAGCCCGCACAGACCACTTCACCCCCGCTCATCTTCTGAGATTTTTTCTTTGCCGTGGAGAGGTTTATTCTGTACGTAATGCCCGATCGCCTAAAAAAGAAGCAATAGAGTGTTAAAATAGCGTTTATGCACGGCAAATACACCTTATTCTTGTATTATGTTGTGATTATAAAAAGCGATAGCCTACCGACACTCCTCCCTCCGGTCCCCACCTCGCTATAGCTCTCACTGCGAAGCCCGACTCCGAAATTCCAAACACGACAATCTAGCCGCACAACTTCTCCAGAAAGGCAGGACACCAACTCCTAAAAACAGTCGATCACTTTCCAGTTAGGAGCCAAAACTTTATAATCCACTTTCGCCACAGTATCCCGTAGTTTACAGAAGGCGGTGTTTGCTTTTCTCTAGATGTTTTTTTTCCCTCTGTGCGAGAACTGTCCGTGTTCTCTTTCCAGAGTGTACGCACGCAGTAATGAGGCTCGCCAAGTTTTACGTTCATGGACGGGGCGGTTTACGTGATCTCTCCCAAAGTGATTCTCACCAGCTTTCCCGCTTATTATTCACTGCCTCAATATACAATATGACCTGAGGTTTTATTTTCACCCGATCTCCCCCCCCAGTTTCACTCTTGCTCCCTTTGCTATCTGGTGATTGACAGTCAGAAGCGGCGATTCGCTCGCACAACTTGGTCTTTCCCTTGGAAGGAGGGAGAGGCGGATTACAAGAAAGGAGTCAGAAGCGCACCATTATGGGACCTGTAGTCCTCGTTGGTCAACAATATGGAAATATCGCGGTTTTCAAAGTTTTTATCTCTTGATCAAGCTCACAGTAAGTGGTTTTGATCATTTTAGAGTGATATTTATTGTTTTTAGACCTCTCAAAGGAAGGACACAACGAGAACGCGATATCTTTAATGAAGACGTCAAATAACAGTGGTAGGAAAGGTGGACGAACTACAGTTACCAGAATGCAGTATTGTTTGTTCCCGAAGTTAGTGCCGCGCGAGGCATCTCCTTGCGGGAAATGAGAAATTTCAACAAAAGGAGACGGGGGAAGAGGAGGGACTGAGCGAGATGTTTGTGCATATTTAGGCTACTGTTGCGAAGTCACTTTATGGAATACAAAGTTGAGCAATTATTACCTCAGATGCAATTATATCTAATGCACAATGTATCTTTCATAAACCAAATGAATCCGCAAGCCTCGAAAGGGCAACCCACTAAACAAATAAATGCTCCTTTACCATTTACGCTACCTGTTTTGGTGCTTCACATCCAGACGACGGCTTGGGACAGGCTTCTGAAATCGCATACTACCGTAAATTATTGGTTATCGCGACAGTATTTCGCTAAACTGTATTTATAGAAAACAATTATATTTTCCTGCTTTCGCATGGATGTTTATATTTTATATGTTTCTAAAATTAAAGCATGTCTGAAGAACAACAAATTTGTGTACGGGCGTATAGGCTACCGATTTTTTTTTCCTAAGGGCCCTGCGAAATCGCATAATGTTGATTTATATCACACACAGTCCACCAGTCTGTCCTCTTTACTCTACAGAATATTTATTACCATAGCAACACAAGTAGCAAGCCCCCAAAACACCTTTCTAGGAAATAAACTCAGGGATCGACGGTAGCCTGTAGCCTCGTGGCAATGGCATTTTCATAGCAATTATTAGGTGTTTATTTATTGAAACGGATAACCACACCATGTGTACCTTGGTACTCAGTCAATATAAATAACGGACTTGAACTTAAAATGCAACCACTGCTTGAATGTCCCACGTAGGCCACGTGATATAATTTCGGAGACGTGGATTAAGTATTCACTGGCCGTCAGTGAGAGGGGCAGACCGCCAGGCAGAATTCGCATCCTCTGTATCTTCGACCCATCCCTTTGGCACCTTCGAGCACAGTCCTGGACGGACACCAGGCCTAGATAAAATTGGACGCCTGTCACACGGCATCAGTAATTCGCTGGAAGCCTCTCAGAAAATGAAGAAATGGAACACACACGTGGAAGGAGACTTGGCAGGTGAATTTTTCTTTTCTGATTCCTTAATAAGCCGACAGGGTCAGGTGGAAAGAGTGGGCGCGCGCGCACTTCAAAATACGGCCAGAACAGCGCGCCCACCTTCTAAATCAGGCTGAGTGAACTAAAGCGCTTTCAGATTTCTCACTGCATATTCTCACATGACAGCTCAAAAGCCTCTTTCAGTATATCAGAAAGATTTAATCATCTGCTAAAATAAAGCAGAGTTAGCAGTCCCGAGTCTGTCCCCCAGTGGGTAAGTGGTGAACGGCTGGGCTGGGGATAGGAGACGGACAGCCAGAGAACATGTATGCAGAACACCATAAATAAGAACAGAACCACTGGGGGATGACAGAACACTCTTCACTTCTCATTTTGGGAAAGTGTGGGGTCCACGAAACGTGGCCCCTGTACAGCACGCCGTCTCTCAGAATCTGTAAAAATGACAATTCTCAAAGTGTCACCATCTGGACAAATTATTACAAAGGCACATAAAATCTTAAATGAACAATGAATGAACTCTGTTCCCTGAACTGGGAAAATAACTTAAGTAATATCAATAATCTTTATCAATAATATTAACCCAAACCCTGTTATAGGAAAGTTAAATCTAAACATTCAGCATGCAATTTAAAAATTTAGAATTGTATATACCAGCACTTAATCACATTTTGACCAAAAAAATTGTATGTACATTTCAAGTTGTTTAAAAGTTGATTCCATCTATGGATTTCATGCACAATGGCAGCAATTCAAATTAATTTAATGAAATCAGAAAAAAAAGTGTGTATTGCATCCTAGTATAAAATTATTGCATTAGATATGCTTTGTGTGTCTTATTACTGTCCAGATGGGCAATGAACGAGAGAAAGTTTTTTTTGTTTTGTTGTTTTTTTTTTTTTTTTAAATCGCCAAAATGTTTTGTCTTGTAAAAAGAAAAGAAAAAGAGTCAAACTGAAATTTAGCACATCTTTGTAAGTACATGCAGAACAGAACAGCAGGTACTCTGAACATCCACCGCTTGGCATGGCAAGAGGTAGAGTCTCTGTAAGTGTCCCAGCCCCCGGTGCCCGTGGGGGGGACGGGGGGCGCTGTGGGGGGATGGGCTGCCGGGGGGGGTGTGGCTGGCATGCCCGGCGTCTCCAGTGTTGCAGCTGCTCCCCCTGCTGCACTCCAGCGCCGTTAGAACACCAGCCGGCTGACGGTGCTGAAGCCCCCCCCGCCCCCGCCCCCGCCCCCGCCGGACGGTCCGCAGCTGCCGGGGGGGTCGTTGTCGTCGAAGCCGTTGGGGCGAAAGGAGCAGGACGCGGAGGCGGCCTGTAGGGCCCGGGCGCGAGCGTTCAGCTCCTGCTCCTGCACACAAGGTGGGCGGGGGAGGGGCATCAGCGCATTCCAGTCTCAACAGTCAACCGAGGGTCTGTTTCTGTCACACTGCCCTCTAGTGGTTGTTTTATTCATCGCACTTGAAAAATCTGAATTACACTTAGAAATCTGAAGGTAATTTGGTCAACTCATGTTATACATCTATATATAAATATATATATACACACACACATATACACATATTTTTTAAAGGGCATTCCAACCCGTTAAATGCTCGTTGGAGGAGCTAGGAGGCTCCTGGAGGATGCACCAGCAAGGAAACAAGTTTTTTTTCCCCCCAGAATGCGTGATGTATAAATGATCATCCTGTGGATCCACCAGCCACTGTCCTCACTAAGCTAACTGCACTTAGCGCACAGAGCACAGCCTGTCAAATGCAGGCATGCCTGATATCGAATGATTTACTTCAGCTGAGAGTTACTGTGAATGTAGGAGCTTAAATCTACTGAATGAGGAATCCTCTGTAATGCTGAAACATTACGTGGTCTGGTGCCCTTAATGGGCTGCATTAATCAGGCATTCAGACGGCCGCTGACAGACAGCTCTGTGGGGCGGGAGTACAAAGGCAATGGGCCCAATCACAGGTGTGAGGATCACCAGCACGGGATGACTGTGGAGTGCAGTGACTGCAGGCCTGGTGAAAACCCCCCGCCCCCCCCCAATCTGCCCTGCTTAACGGGTGGGGGGGGGTCTGCGTTTACCCTGCCCTGCCCGTGACCTCGCGGGGTGCGTATGCAGGCTGGTCACATGGTGAGGGTATTCCGAGCTCGGGCCCCAGGTGTGGATTCTCCGAGCACGCTCACACTCACCTGCAGGAACAGCTTGTTGTCCTTGGTGATGGCGTCCATGAGCTCCTTCTGCAGCGGCGGTTCTGCGCTCAGCCGCAGGCCGTTGGGGCTGCTTCCTGCCTGGAGCGACCTCACTTCCTGCTTCCTGTAGATCAGAACGTAGGCTGTGTCCTTGGGGAAGCGGCTGGTCACGTTCTGCACCGAGGGGAAGCTGGTGAAGGTCACCCTGCTGTCGTTGAAGAGGAACCAGTCTCTGACGGGCGGGTTCGCTAGCTCCGCCTCCTGCGTGGAAAGGGAGCCGCAGACCGCCAGGTCCGCCTCCGTACCGTCCAGCGATTCGGCGCTCGCCCTGGAGCGCAGGCCCGGGGCCCCGCCCCCGTCCGACCCGCTCACGTTCCTGCCGTAGCAGTAGTAGTGCCCGCTCTCGGAGGACATCCCAGAATGCATCACCACCGAGCTCAGCACGTACGGCACCGGCCGGGCCGAGGGCGGGGGCGGGGCCTCCTCTCTCTGGCCCCGCCTCCTGCCCGCCTCCTCCATCCCGGAGGGCTTGAGTTTTTTGGCCAGGTTCTCGCCGCTGTCGGGGGAGTCCACCTGCAGGGCGGGGGGCGAGCAGCGCCCCCCCCGGGGGTGCACGGGCAGCTGCATGACCGGCGGGATGCAGACGTTGTCCAGGATCTTGCGGCGCACGTGGAACTTGGCGTCGTAGGAGAAGCGCAGCAGCGTGAGGATGAGGTACTCGGGCGCCCGCACCACCTGCATGGTCTTCTCCGCCCGCTGCAGCGCGCCACACGTCTCGCAGTAGTACTTATTGTCCTCGTCCAGGATCTCCGGCGCCAGGAAGTAGTTGATCAGGTCGGGCACGGAGAGGGGCGGGTCCTGGGCCGGCCGGTCGGCAGGGGGCGGAGCCCCGTTCAGCCCCGCCTGCTTCTCCCTGACGAGCGCCTCCGAGGCCTCGCTGCCCCCGCTGACCGGCCCCTGGTGGCCCCCGCCGGGCCCCTTGCCCCCCTCCGCGCCCCCCTCGGGCAGGGGCCCCTCGGGCGGGGCCCGCTGCGTGGCGGGGGGGCAGAAGGCCAGGGACAGGTCGGAGAACGGCTCCTCTTTCTCAGACACGCTGGTGCACTGCAGGCAGCGGATGCCCGTGGACAGCTTCCCGCCAAACATCTTTTCGATGAGCGTCTCCTTGTCCTCCTCCCTCTCGGCCGGGCCCTCTGCGGGGCGCGGGACGTCCTGGGGGTGTGGGACGTCCGGCAGGGGCACCACCGCCCCGCTGGTGCCATTAGAGCTGGCCTCCGGGGACACCAGCGCCGGCTTCGCCAGCCGAAACGCCTGGATTGTCTTCTCCTCCTCGTGCAGCCTGGGGCACACACACATGCACGCACACGCACACACACATGCACGCACACGCACGCACACAGACACACACAGACACACACACGCACACACGCGCACGCACACGCACGCACACAGACACACACAGACACACACACGCACACACGCGCACGCACACGCACACGCACACAGACACACACACGCACGCACGCACGCACACGCACACACACACGCACACGCACACAGACACATGCACGCACGCACACGCACACAGACACACGCACGCGCACACGCACGCACACACGCACACAGACACAGACACGCACGCGCAGACACAGACACAGACACACACACACACACACACACACACAGACACACACAGACACACACAGCAGTCACAGCGTAAATAACCCATCAGCACTGCATGGTGCGGCTCAGCCAAAGCTCAGGAACAAGTCCTAACTCACTCAGGTCCTTCCTACTGAAGTTCATTTGTTCTCATGCCAGAAGCGTTAACTATGTGCAGCAGAACTGATTTTGGGCGATAGCAAGCATTTCCTGTTCTTCGACACCAAAAACCTGCGCAACCAGCAACGGGCTCTGGCATATGCATGCAGCTTTAACCCGCCATTATTTACCCCTGTCCAATCACCTCTCCTCTTTACAGAGCATGAGCCAATCAGATCTCCTCTTTACAGAGCATGAGCCAATCAGATCTCCTCTTTACAGAGCATGACCCAATCACCTCTCCTCTTAACAAAGCATCCATGATCTAAAACCTGTAAATATATAACATGTAACTCCTTATCAGGGTTGGGGTCAGTTTAATTTCAATATACTTAATTTGGAAATGAATCAACAATTAATTTTATATTTCCCAGATTGTCTCTAAACGGAGCGGACTGACGGGTCTGTAATGAAGCCCTGGGACGGAGCAGTGGCTTGTGGGAGTTGTGAGGTCAGACGGTCACCTGTCCAATAGGAAGCGCAGGTATTCGGAGCAGTCCTGCTGGGACCCTGCGGTGAACCACGGCGGCCTTGAGGCCTCAAAAAAGTTCCTGGGAGCGTAGGCCGCTCTCTGAGAGAGAAAACAAACCGGCGTCCCCCCCCCCCACCGTCAACATCGCCTGCAGCAGCACACAAACCCGCCTCCACGTTTACAAGGGCTCTGAGGACTTCACTGAGTTTATGGACTTCTCCAGCACACCGTCTCCTCAGCCACGCCAAACATTCCCCGTGCATGTGGTCTAAAATAGAGCTTTACGACGCTCAGAGCCCTCTTAAAACAACACAGTAAAAATTAAACTGCTTCATTTCCTTTAAAATAAAAATATATGGTGTGACATTCCCAGCATTACTTCATTATGCAAGGCCTATAAAAATGGCATTTTAATTAAAATGTGTGGGCAGGAATCAGATAAAGATGCACTTAACAGGTAATGCCTGGAGTGCAAATGATTCATCACACCCAATAACCTGAGTGTGTGCTAGACAGGCTAACAGGAAGTGGGAGGTTCTGACCTGAGTGTGTGCTAGAAAGGCGAACAGGAGCTGGAGCTTCTTCATCAGAGTATTGGAGCCATTGAGATTCAAGGACAATACAGATCGCCTGAAACTGCAAAGAATGACAAACATTGAAAAATATGTATATACAGCAAACTGCAGAATTAAAACATACATAAATTTACAGGATTCCGACATTAAAATGCCGAAAAATATACTGGAATACATTGACAGTGAGCATAAAGTAAACTTCAGGTAAATACATTTAAATGTACATATACGTGTGTGAAGCCTGCAGCAGCCCCCCCAGGGGCACGGGCGACTCACTCTGTGGCCATGAAGAGGGTCTGAATGATGCTGTTCATGTAGCAGGTGTTGCCCAGGTTGATCAGGCCCGTTTTCCCCGTCTCGGACTTCCCAGTGATCCTCAGCAGCCCGGAGGCCAGCGAGTTAGACTGCGAGGTCCAGGCACTTTGGTTCAGAATCAGCTTCATCTTCTCCTCACCCGGTTTGGGCAGCTCCTGCAAAGACATTTAAACATGGTGTGATTTAAACATCCTGCGATTTAAACATGGTGTGATTTAGACATCCTGCGATTTAAACATGGCGTGATGTAAACACGGCTCTCTCCCGCGGGCCAGCCTTACTTTGATGGCCTCCAGGATGCTGTCGTAGAGGTCGGGGAAGCCGGAGTACTGGTACATCATGCAGTGGACCAGGTCAGTGAATTGCAGCAGGAACGCCCTGCTGGTGGGGAGCCCGTCGTTCCTGAGAGTCTGGACCAGCGGCACGATGTGCGGGACCACCTGGGGGGGGGGGGGGGGGTAGGGGGGGGGGGCGTCAGTCAGCAGGTCACAGCGCATGGTCTCACTCAGGACAGGCCGTGCTAGGATCCAGCTGGCAGGGTGGTACTGTATTAAAGAGACTCTCTGAAGCCCCTCTTGCATGAAATAACACCCTGCTGCATGAGGCCATTTTGTCTTCATAACCAAAGAGTCACAGCGGCAGGGAGTGTCGAGCCAGGCCAGGGCTTCAGAGGGAAGCCAATGTGAACGCGCTGCTGCTGGCGTCTCTGCACTATTAAAACAGCGTTTGAGGACACGTTATGTCAACCCAAGCCAGACACACAAATGTAAGAAACTAAATGTACCCAGTATGCAAACTGCAGTAGTCTGGCTGATTGGGTTGCACCTGGAGAACACAGTGTTACTCCTTCATTGCAGTCACCTTGGTGTGCAGAGGAGACTTTTAAAACACTGCAAATGGCAGCCAGGTGACATTTAACTGGCTGCTACCTGCCACCTTTAGCACTGATTTCAAAGGTGCGTTCATAAAATACAAGCAAGCAATCCACAGAGATTAATAGCCAGATACTGTTTACCAGTGCACAGGGTTCTAGATCTGGTCCTAGAGTCCCACATTTGAGAGTTAGTTCAATGATTAGTTCTTGATTCGGATTGGCTTCATTGATCTGCTAACTGAATGCTGCTCTATTCAGCATTGACATGTATATACTGTGTCCACTGAGAAGAAATGCGTTTGAGAAAAACGTATACATTACATATAACCTTTTTTCCATTCCTTACACTGAAATTGAGATTAACCAGTCATTCGGCCATCTGTTGTAGGCCCAGGAACTGAGCACCCCTATCCCTAACCCTATCTTCTGCAGGAGTTAGCGCTGTAGCGTTAATGTGTGTCCAGGACCTAACCCTATCTCCTGCAGGAGTTAGCGCTGGAGCGTTAATGTGTGTCCAGGACGGCGTACCAGGTGGAAGGCTTCCGGGGAGTGCTGGAAACTGAGCAGCATGTGGGAGAGAACAGCCAGAGCGCCCTGCCTCACGATGGGGTACCACAGCCGATTAAATACCTGTACACACACATTAAACACGCACGGACAGACACACACACGCACACACAGACAGACAGAGACACGCGCGCACACACACACACAGACACGCACACACAGACAGACAAATGCGATAAGATACAAGAGAAGAAATTACAATCGTTTATAATCTGACTGTATTCACACTTGAGTTATTTCAGGGAGATTTCTAGATATTACTATCGGTTTCCATTTTTTATGCCACAACTAATCTAGTAATACATCAGCACAATTATTTACAATTATTTAGAGCAAGCCTTTTTTTTAAGTTAAATTTTAACCTTATATATGTTTATATCCCAAGCTACCTCAATTTTAGGCAGTAAATAATGTGTGTGCTAGCGCCAATAAGCTTTAACTGCATTTGCAGTTCAAAGCTGCTACAGAAATCCAGCTCCATAATTAGGGCTGTCCAGGGTCACAACGGCCTTATCGCTGCAGTGCAACAGCACAGGAGAGCGGGCTAAATGACTGAGGCTAACAGCACAGGAGAGCGGGCTAAATGACTGAGGCTAACAGCACAGGAGAGCGGGCTAAATGACTGAGGCTAACAGCACAGGAGAGCGGGCTAAATGACTGAGGCTAACAGCACAGGAGAGCGGGCTAAATGACTGAGGGTAACAGGGCAGGAGGGCGGGCTAAATGACTGAGGCTAACAGGGCAGACTGTCCTCTCTTATGACAGACATCAGACTCAGTCCTATGTGTAGATCTGCCAACTCGCCCAATAGCATCCAAAATGGCAAGAACATCATTTTCTACAGAGCGTACTGCACTAAACTCCCTAACCCTAACCCGCTTCCTGAGACAGTCTGGGCGTTCCCCAGGGCCTACGCACCAGCTCGATTTTCAGCAGGGTGACGTCGATGAGGATGGTGAACTTCTGCACAGCGGCCAGTCCCTTCAGCAGAGCGATGACCCAGGTGTCCACGTACTGCGCCAGGGGCCAGGACAGCCAGTCAATCATCCTGCAACACAGGGCATTAATACAGAGCGGGCACACAGAGGGCACAGCTTCTGATTTTATACAGTACCGTCCCATCATGCAACAGCACAATCGGGCCTTTCCTCTCAGCACTCAGCAGAGACCACCGTGTGCTGAATTCAGCGCAGCGCCCCGCCAGCCTGCTCCTGAGCTGGGAACCCGCTTTGCTCGCGTGAGGAAACGGGCAGCAGGGGACACTTGACCGTGCACACCCGCGGGTTCACAGCCCTGACGGAGGGTGGACCGCTGGCACATTCTGGAACACACTTCCTGGGCGGCCGTGCCGACATGATGACTGTTCCGCAGAGCGAAACGGAGAGGAGGGGAGGAGAGGAGAAGAGAGAAGAGGACAGGATGAGGAGAGGTGAGGATGAGGAGCATCACCTGCACAGCGCCTGGGTCATGCAGGCGTCCTTCACGTTCTGGTCTGTGGTGAGACTCTTGATGAGAACCGTTATCATCTGCAGCGGGATGTGCTGCACCAGACTGGCCAGCGCGATGGAAGGGTCAAACGAAGGGTCTGCAGAGCGAGGGCGAGAAAGGAGCCTTCAACCAGCCTGGCAGTTTCACAAACGCCAACAGAGTCAGTGGATTAAAGAGACCTCATTGGCCAACAGGGTCAGAGATTTATGATCAATCAGACAGATCAATCATAAATTAAGGCTTTTTCCTGAATGAATCAAAACGTAAAGACTGCTTGGATCAACAACACAAAAAAAAGTCCCTAAGCAGGTGGCACATGTTTAGTAATAATGCTGCTGTGGGGGGTGGTGGGTGGTCAGTCTGCTTATATTTTCCCACTTCATCAGGCAGGAGAGACTTGTGTAGTTGAAAGGGAGCCTGCACCCATTGCCGTTCAGTCAGTGCACTGAAATGGGACAGCAGCTCAGCTGCTGTGGCCAGCGCCGCCTTGTGGGGAAGCTGATCCCCCCTCAGCACTGCCACGGTCAGGACACCAGACCATGAGGGGTATCAGCACTGAGAGTGAGCAGTTAAACTGAATGAGCCACCCGACAGAAAACCTTCTAGAATACTTTTTTTTTTAAGAAATAAAACCCATTTTGAAACGTGTTTGCGCTCCGCAGGTGGGAAAAGCAGTCTCACCTGTGGAAGAAATGATGGCGAAGACCTCTTGCAGGGAGGGGAGCAGCGTGGCGGGCTCCGCCTTCCAGATGCTCTGCAGCAGTGCGCCCACTTTGGTCACCTGGGAGACGTACTCGCGCAGGTCCTGCTCGCGGGTGGCGGAGCACTGGAAGTACGCCATAGTCCGGACCAGCTGCTGGCAGAACAGCACGGCTGCCTTGTCCCGCGGGATGCACTGCACGAAGTCCGACAGCATGACGCTGAGCCGCGCGCACAGGGCCGGCTCGGGCCGCTCGCACACCATCCGCAGCACCTCCACCTGGATCGCCCCGAAGATATCCAGCACCGACGGGCAGCTGATCAGCAGCCGCAGGCAGCTGTGCACGTAGTCGATGACAGCGGGGTCCTTCCGGTCCAGCGGACCGTAGCCCTGCTGCAGCAGGCCCGTTATGAACTCCTTGCTGCAGAAGCGCTCGTACTCGGCGCGGTGGTAGCGCGCGTACGCCTCCAGGACCTGATATCCCACCTGCCGCTGGAAGGCGTCCTCTCCCAGGAGAATGAGACGCGCCGTCAGGCTGTAGAGAGCCTGGCACTGCTCCTCCGTCACATCCTTCTCTGCCGCTTCCACCACTTTTTTCACGATGGCCTTCTTCACTGGCACGGAGTGAGACGAGCTCACCAGGGCCTCCAGAATCTTATCCATGGCGAACGTCTACAGCACATCAGTAGTGCAGTCTGGATGTGAAACGGCATCTGCCGAGAAGGTTACGAGCCAAACTCATTATAATGCAGGACAGTGTAAATTATTTACACATTTTGAAACAAACAGTAAAATTATTACAGACTAATAAGAGACTGCTCAACTGTTATTTAGTTCAAATTTGTAATAAATAAGGAATACTCCATCCACGTTTTTAAAGCCAGTATTCATATTAACTAATCACAAATTGATAGGCCACTATACTTAAACAGTCGGCAAGTAGCTAATGCACACTGACTGATGGCTCTTCCTCCTTTACGGAACGTTTTGAAAAGCTTAACCTGAAGACATTTTTTAAATGAAGGCACATAATACATTACAGCACTTTCTAATTCCTCGGATTTGACAGGTCATACTGCGGTATGTAGCTTCTTAGCTAGCAAGTTATTTTTTATACAAGAATGTAACGTAGCCTACGTTACGATCAAGTCCTGTTTAGCTAACAGTAGCTGTCTAGCTATCTAGTCGCGGTAAGCAGAGTATCCAGAACCGCAGATTTTATATTGGTAGGAAAATTAGCTGAAATAGCCGGTCAGCCACTTCATCGTGACAGCTAGCTTGTAAACTAAACAACTGTTCACACGGAGACCCCGCAGACTAACTGGCAAACTAGCATTGTACACCATGACTCATGAGTGTTAGCTACGAAAATGAAACAAAGCAGGCCAAACGTTAGCCAAATGGTACTGGACAACTAGCTTGCCATTAGAAATGTAGATATAAAGACTGACACACACTACAATCCCAAACGGCAACTTACCAAGACAACACATGCCGACAGGCTCGGTTGAGACTTCAATAAAAAATGTCAATAATCCGTTTTATTTACGTTGCTTACTCTTAGCAGAATCAGCTGATTGAAAAACCTTACAAGAAGCGTCACTTAGGACCCCGGACCAGAGCAGCGGCAGGACCTCAATATTTTCGTCTAAGTAAAATGCCTGTCTTAAAAGTCCTAGAAATAACTGCAGTACGTTAGAACGAGTACAACTTTTAGGCCAGTTAGTGTCGCTATTTGTAGATTTTATTAGATTTAATAACTATTAAATGGTATCATCTTCCTTGGGTCTTTGACTCTTTTGTATAATTTGTTAGATGCTTGCAATATGACCATGAAGTAGCCGTATGATGTAGTCTAGCCTATACTATCTGAACTACGACTTCTGAGGTCGCCAAGCGTCCCCTTTGCAGAAACCATATAAGGTTTATTTAATCTGTACGTCAAACATGTATAGCCGCCCATACACCATTTATTTATTAAATAAAAAAATACATAAACGTATGTTTGCAGCTTGATTTAAGATGTTACTAAACAAGCGTAATATCCAGGCAGTGAAAGTAGATTTTGTCAAAAATATTAAAATGACTATTTTTACTCAACATTTCAGACTTACCTAACCTATTTTGTTTAATTGTTGATAGTGTTATTAAGATGGAGATTCAAAAACGAATATATTTCTTGAGGTGTGTATATAAAATATAGCAAGATGTCGCAAGATTTTAACCTTTTAAAATTTAATCTCTGTAAAACGTATTGCATTTATAAAAACGTAATTTTCAATGCAAGTAGCCTAGTGTGCATTTTTCAGTATGTTTATTCGAATAATGTTGCACTATCCCAAGATCAGTATTCATATTCTAATCATTCATATTCTAATAATCGAACTAATGTCTATAGGCTACATCCTGCATTGATAAGTAACCAAATAGAATTACTATGAAGAGCTCTGCTGGAAGGGAATAGCCATAGACACATATACGTCGATGGGGAATAGCCACTGAACATGGGAATGGCAGTGAAAACAGTGGGCCCTCGGCTCGAGGACAAGGAAATTACCGACCGCGTCAGTCTCATACAATTTTCCATTCGAACTCACGCGGCGTTATAGCTTGTAATAGCAACAGGTGCACGTTCCTGCTGCGTGATCATCGAGAACCTAAACTTTCCAGTCTTTCCAGAATAATTTGATTGTAACGTGACACCCGCCTGGCCAGCTATGAGTAACTTACCTGGCTTTTAATCTTTCCTTTGGTAAAGCTAATGTTGATTGCTGTTGCCCCTCAAACTATACAGACTACTGCCTTTTATCTCGTAAATTGTTTATTATTATTATTATTATTATTATTATTATTATTAGGCTATTATTATTATTATTAGCCGATGTGAATCTTTTAAATCTGTCCTTATACTCGAAGACATGAGGCATCGATCCGTTTAAGGATTTTGTGCTAGCTTCTGCTTTCAATTAGCTATTTAACGTGCTCAAATCATATCTTCGTTCACGCGAGCGAACCTGTGCAGCTAACAGAGCTGTCAGGAAACTAAAAGCATATGTAGGCTAATTGGCTGGAACAAAAACCAGCACGCAAATAGACCCTCCAGCACCGAGGTGTGCACACCTGCTCAAAGAGGTTAAACGTTCATCGTTTAATAGTTGATGATTAGTGCAGCTGGTTGCTGCTAATTTAGCCACGCCGTTTCGCGAGTGTCGAACCGGCTAAGCGTCTAATAGCTGCTGCCTGTTTGTTACAAGGCGACGTTCCTCGCGGTAGCCTACAGGTTATTACGTCGCAGCGAGGCTTGGGAATGTGCATTCAAATCCAGTTGAGAATGAAAGTAAAAATAAATAACATGTCGACTTATTTTGACGTTACACCGTACGAAATAATGGTAGCCTTTTTGGTGACCCACATCCCAGCAGAGTCATAAACAAGTAGGCTAGCCTACTACTCATCGAAACGACAGCGTAGAAATATGAGTCGTACTTGTACACTTTTTCGTGGTACAAATTACAGAAATAGAACCAGTCTGTAGCCTACTTTGAGATTACGTTACAGAAACTTTTTTCCTGCCTCAAGGGACTGAAGACCGTCTACTGGCTAGTTAGCCTCTTTTCACCACTGGGTGGTAAGTTATGCTTATCTACGATGGTATTTTTAAATAGCCGACTCTCAGTGGTCGATTTATGACTGGTGTATATAGCCTAAACCTTTTAAGTGGAATGTTCAAGATTACAAATCTGTTCTGAACAACTCGCAGTTTATTCGCACAGGCTCCTGCATAGTTTATAATCAGATTTCTAAATATTTTCATGAAGTGAAATAAATCACTCCAGTGGCTTAGTGTGGTGTTGACTCATTTACAGCGTGCTGTGTCCGACTCCCAGGCAAACGAGTTAACCGCAGTATTACAGTGCAATAGCAGGTCTGGAAAAAACAATTTGGTTGATTAATTTTCGTCATTAAAATGGTTTACTGCACAGTATTTGAAAAATGAAATACATTTTCCATTCATTTCCAAGGGGTGCATGGCAAAATGATGCGTTAAATCAACACTCGTTTATGAGCCCAGTTGGGACCATGTTATGTAGGCTACTCTGTTAGCATTAAATTGTTGCTTTTTACACTGAATATTTTGCTGCGTGGGGTAAGACTTGTTGTATTTTCTTCTAGGCAATAGTTTTTACTAATTAATTCTTCTAATACTCATGAGGTGAAATTTTCAGCATTTTAAAAGTTATGTTATTTTCTTACCAGCTCATCAATTTCTCACTGATTTTGTGAAGATGTCTGGCATCTCTGGTGACAATTTGGTAGGAATTAGTCTATTAGAAAAATAATTGTATAAATATTACTTGCTATTTTTTTCTTCAAGGGCAAGCTGACCTTAGATTTTAATTAACATCTCAATTAGAATTGTTGTTAAATTAACATTTTGTATCAAAACTGATATTAACACCAAGGAAAGGGCAGTGTCAAGAACCTGACCTTACATAAGGTATTTTGACTCTTTAGAAACCATAACTTAAGTGGATTATTTTAATAAAGCCATTCAAATTATTTCCAATTATAATTCCTCAGACTGACAGCTGCACCTGCTGCAATTAAAATATATAAATATTGTTTGAATGCAAAATAAGATGGCAAGAAGTGAACTGATTTAAGAGCATGGTTAACACAAACCTGATGTAATTCCAGCTGCAATATGGAGAGAAACGGCTATGCTGTAAGCTGAATTTCTAGTTTGTCATATATACAGTCCAATATCTCTGGTATTGGATCTTGTGGGAGCCCATATTTATTTATCTTAAAGGGATCTCCCAGTAGAAGATACTCTTCATTGCTTCTTCGTTTTTTATATCAGATGGCAGTGATATCTCTCTGACTGTAATAACAGCAGCCATGGTAATGCTTTCTTCTTTGATAGAAAGCTTGAGTCCTGCTTTGCTACTGAAAAATATTGCTATAATAATGTTGATCAATAATGTTAATAATGTTGATAAATCAAGCAGGACAGGTCATGCATGCATGCTCAGGTTTTGCTGTCTCTAATTTTAACCTTCGAAAAATACATGTGGCTTATAGCGAACCCAAAACAGTCAGCAGGCCCTGGTTTTATCCTGTTTCATGTGCTCTACTTACGCCAGTGCAGGGCAGTAAATCTTGACCAAACTACAGACTGTCACTGATCATATATTTGATCTAATGCAAATCCTGGCCTCATCTCTATACCACAAGCATGCTAAGAATGTTGGGCCAACGTTAATCAATTTGAGTGGAAGAAAATGTTGAATTCAAATGTATTCCTTTGCAGTTATTAATGTACAGTGCTGTGAAAAAGAAATAGCCCACTTTCAGATTTCCTGTATTATTGCACATCTCACTCTGAATGGTTTCATATCTTTAAACTAAATGTAATATTAGACAAAGGGAAAGGAAACTCGAAACACATTTTTAAAATAATTTCATTTATTAACAAAAAATGTATTGCTTGTGTATGTAATTTTAATACAGTTTGCAAATAAAACAGCAGGTGGCATTGTTGCTTGACAAACTAGCAAAGCGGCAAGCAATCACACAGCAACTGCTTGTGATGTCACCCGCAGGCTAGAGAGGGGTTGTGATGTCACCTGCTATCTTGTGGCACAAAAAACATGCTCTTGTTAAAATTGTAATTCTGCCCTGTGACATGGGATGAACTCAGTATAAACTTAAATATCCACCTGCAATAGGACTGATAAAATTATTTTTATAAAGAACTGTTAAAATTACTTCAAAGAATACCAAAAAAGGCACATCAGTATGTTTCATTATCAATAAGCAGCAGTATGTTTCTGTGGCTTCTAGTCAAATTGGTTTAAAATCAAGTTTGACCATAGTTTGTTTATATTTGTGATTACATGGTGAACAAATAACTAATTAGAATTATTCATCTAGTCTCAAGTTATGATTTTAAAAATACCATTTCACAGAGCCCAACAGGTGTTGTTATTCAGACTTACTTTATTAGTAAGTAAAGTCATTTCATTCCACTGTCAGTTCTCTGAACGCCCAATGCTGTGTAAATAATGGCACTAGCACATCCGACCATGGAGAACAATCTGGAGGCCAATTCATTTGCGGGATTATTTTGACATCACATCAAGACTCATCAGGCCATTTTAGCAATATCAAAGTGAGAGCGTTTTGTATACGTAAGCATAATTTTCTTTATCGAGGGTTTCTTAATGAGCGCTGCTCTCATACAGCCGGGTGCTGGACAAAATGCAAATGCCCCAGAGGAGGAAAATAAGGTAATTACGAACAGCACCACAATAAACAGGAACACAAGCATGAGCGCACCAGCTATAATAACATCCTGTACATGACTGATGGGAACATGTCACCGCTCTGAAGGGGCAATTAAATCAAGCCGCCTCCATTTTGAGTCTTAACAGACCACTGCAAAGATGCAGAGTGGGCAAAAAACAACAAAAAAAAACGGGTCCACACTGGTGATGGAAGTTAGCATTAGCATTCGTGGTTGGTCTCAGATGCAGATGCTGCTGGTTGTTTAGAACAGAATGAGCAAATTACAGTCTCAGCATCTGAGCAAGTGGTGGCGGATCAATCTGCACAGGGAGGGGCTGGGAATGGCTGTTTCCACTTCACGTTAATTAATGTTGGTTACCACCGAGGTTCAATTCATCTGAAAATAAACAACACATTCATTCACTCTCTGAACAAGGGAGAGGTAGAGGATCAAGAGCTGTTTTATTTGGCAGCGCTCGGTAAACAGTAAAACTCCTCGTTTAAAAAAATATAGTTAAAAAAACGATGTTCAACATTAGGACTGGTTTATTTCCATTCTGCCTTTGAATGCAAAGATTCAAATTTGGCATTCTGAAAGCAGTTAGTGAAATCTGCAAATGAATGTTCCTGAAAACGGTGATGCTGCCGTTTCTTTATGTGCTGTGTAATGATAAAGAATATGGATCTACGTATTTGTGCGGCCCTAATTCATCTGTGCAGGGAAAAAAAATCTATAAAAATAAAGAAGATACACAAGATTTACATTACGGCAAATAATTAAAATGGGAAATTTTATGAGACTGTAATTCTGGTGGCTGCAGACGTGTCCCCCATGAGCAGTGAGGGTCAGTAGAATGTCATCTTTGCAATCAATATTCCAGCCCAGACCGGGATGGAGGGAAGGTAAAAGTTCTAAATGGGGCGACTGCTCATTAATATACCCCCAGTTCTAGTCCGGAGCAAAATTAACTCCTCTTCATCAGCAGAATATTTAAATATAGCTCCAAGCAGCAGTTACACGACCAAAAACTAATCTCCACGGTGAATCCAGCCGGTCTGCAGCCAGTCTCCTGCCGGTTTGGCAAACCAGTCTCTGATCCAGCCGGTCTGCAGCCAGTCTCCTGCCGGTTTGGCAAACCCGTCTCTGAGCCGTTTAGCTGACGCTGGATCTTATCGCTTGGATTTTTATGGAGATTCTGTAATAATACTGAGCAATACTGAAATTTCAGTGGTTTGTGTTATTAACCATGGTGCCCTAAATTAATTAGCTATATTACTTTCTGTAGTTGATTCTTTAGAGGACAGTCTTGGTTTTGCAGTTCTGATCAGACTGCGCTGTCCTGTACAGTGGAAAGGTTGTGTGCTGTATCTCATGATGTCCATTCTAGTATTTATGTGTTTAGCGGACGCCTCTAATGTACATGAGACCAGTGGCTTCAGCAAGGATCCAAAAGCTACAGACTACAACTCATTACAGCCTGTAAAACCGCTCTATGCTGTTATTCCTTTTCTAATTTCTGTTATTTCATTTTAACACCTAGACTTATGTAACAAAAAATTAATTTCATACTGCAGCATGTAAATGTCTACAAAGTAAATGGCGAACATTTGATAAGTACTTCCATCTATTTTCCAGTCGCAGTAAATTAAACCGGTTATAACAACACAACAGTGTATGAAGTGCAGTGAGAAGCAGATGCTCTGTAATTTGACTGTAATTACAGCTGTCATAAGCAGGCGGGAGTGGCATTTAAAGCTGGCATTCTGAGCTTCCATAGGAGGCTTCACTATGAGGCATAATTTAATATCTTGTTTAATTTAACGCCTCTTGCTTCTGGATTGTTCCTTAATGACTGACTGAATGTCAGATAACTTAATGTGCCACAAATAATGTAATTGGAAAAGAAATGTTTACAGGTAAAATATCTGTGGGTCATTTCTGTATAAATCCAATTATTAATTCACCACATAATGTTGGATTGCATATGTATTTGATTGAATATGTATATATAAGTGTTTCAAACACCCCATGTTTGATTTTGAGCACCTGCAGTATAGAGAGTCACTGCTGGATTCGCCTGACTCTGCACTACTGTGTCTCAGCTGATGGAGAACCCATGAAAGTTGCATGAGATGTAGAGCAGGGTTTAGGTGCCAATATCTCTGAGAATGAGAAAAATACAATGTGGTGCATTTTGAGTTAATTGAGGTCAGAGAGAAAAGAAAAATCCATTCCCTGTCCACAAATAAAAAAAAAATAAAAAAAAATCATATTTCTGTTACATATTACTCTTGGGGAGGGCATAGGGGCTTCCAAATGTTTATTTTATTTTTTTCAGTAAATCTGAATCTCGTGAATGGATAGCCATTAGAATAAAACTACACATTCTCACTTTTTTTTTCCCTTGGGCAAAAATAAAATCAATTTCATTTCAAACTAAAAACAAAAAAAGGAATTGACTTAGTTACATGCAGGCTCTCTTGTACATTACTTTGTGCTGTACATGTACATGAATGTGTCATAATCTAAAAACCTAGACAGCCAAAAAATATAATTTAGTTTCTATTGATATTGATGTATGTTTATATTACGGCTGACAGTGACATGTGATTTCCCTTCAGGGCTGGTCACCCTGTCTCCTGTAGTACATTAACGAGGCACAGTACCACATGGCTGTTCACACTGTTGTCTTCAAACTTAAATCTTTGCCCTTCTTGGTGCTGTGCTGGGTTGGCTCTCTGTTGGAGGGGTGCATTTTCACTAAAACAACTGACAAAATAGCTGAGGGATATAATCAATATTTATGACAAGCTAAAATATTTTTTGAAATAAAAGGATTTCGGCTTATGTCCCTTTTAAGAAATGAGAACATTGTGTAATTTCATTTGGGAGAAAAAAGTGCATTTTGTATTGTTTTAGTGCAGCTTTTTTCATTCAGTGATTGGATAGGAGGTTAGACCTTCAGATGCCGCAGTTCTGCGGGCTGCTTCCTGTCGAAGCGTTTGTGACAGGCGCCGGTGGAGCCGTGCCCAGGAATCAATACCGTCTGGAGAGACTGAAAGGAAGACGTCACTGGCAGCCTGGCGGCAGGGCCTGCTCTGAAATTCATTCCAGTCCTTGATGCACTTCATCTGATTAAACATTTGAAATGCAGGAAATCCATATGGGACCAGAGGTGCCGCAGACACCGGTGTGAGCTGACAAAACCGATTCTGCCGTGCCAGGCAGCCCTCCTCCTCCAGGACTTCAGTCGCCGGTCAGGAAGGAATAGGATTCTGTCCTCATCTAAGCAAATAATTATACAGTTGGCCTGTTTGGAATTGTGCTGCTGTGCTCCTCAGACGATGTGGATCTCTGCCGCGGCTGACATCACATGGCTCGACGGGTTCTGGGCATGCCCAGTTACGCAGGTGTTTTTCTTTTCTTTTTCTTTTTTTAATAAAAAAGACATTTTGCATTTCTGAGCCACAGTGGTCAAAGATTTTTTTTTTAATTGCTCTTGATCTTAATTTGAATATGTAGTTCAGATGTGTGTGTGTGTACTAAAACAGGACTCCTCTTTTGACTTTGTCTTACCTAAGAGTTGGATTGAGGGTTTCGGCCGGTACCAGAACACCTCATTAATTCGTTAATTAACATTACCAATTAATAATAAGATAGGTTGGAATAGTAATAATTTTGTTCTCATTATTATTTGATTAAATTTTATTCAGTAGTAGAGCTTATTTTTTTTAGAATAAAAAAAGTACTAAAAAGTAGATTTTTACGAACCTAACTCTGGGGCAGCTGGAGGGGTACCTGTTTTACCCCATGGGGCAGCTGGAGGGGTACCTGTTTTACCCCATGGGGCAGCTGGAGGGGTACCTGTTTTACCTCGTGGGGCAGCTGGCTGTGCGTCTGGATGAAGTTGTTTTGTGTGCATTGACACTGATTGATCTCTCGGGTGGAAACCTTATCCTGAGTTTCTCTCCAGCAGTGTCCTGCTGGTTTAGTTTTCCCACTGAAACCTCACCTCTATTCTAGCACTTGAGTGCTGGGGTCTCTCATCGACCTGGCCAACCTGTGCCGATTGGCTCAGTGTGAGCAGCAAGGCTAAACCTGAGGTCAGAGTATATGCTACATCTACTGCATATGGTAATCAATTAGGAATAACACACTTCAGATCTCCAATAATAGGACTGCTGCAGCAGACCTGAGCATCGGGGCCAGATATGGAGGCATGTAATCCCAATGCAGATGAAAAACGAAACACGGTGGATATTCTCATGATGTTGACTGATTCCTGCTCTCTGCTGGCGTTCTTCAGTAGTTTAGTCGCACGTCACCAGAATGCTCTACAGGCCTTTCTCCTCAGATGTCTGACATTAGTTCCAGCTGCATTTAATTTAGGAGGAAATGGGACATTGAGAAATAGAGGTGGTAATTGAAGAGGACTATTAGGCTGATTTGTGCGGGATTACTCTGCTGCAGCTCTATGCATCGTGACCCAGATGACTTCACTATAAGGTGGGAGATAACCAAGCCAAGCGTTAATGTGCAGCCTTGTATGCAAGATTGATTGCGAGACGAAGCTAACCAAGACCACGCAATGTAACATGACAGTGTGGCACTGTCTACTGGATGTAGCCTACCATTTGGAGGGTCTAAAAACATTTATTCTCCAGTATAGTTAAGCGCCCAGCACAGTCACAGAGACTTAATGAATGTGGAAAGGCCGTGTTATTGTGAATCCCTCGGACATCTCGTTAGCAGAATCTAATTCTAACATTTCAGATTTCTCATGAATACAGGTACACCTGCATCTTTTTTTTTTAAAAACCTCTCTAGCCCTTAACCATCAAACTGCATTAGTACTGAGTGTCTTCCAGAATTCATTCAAGAATGAATGTTAAAAGTCTTATGGAACGCAGTTGCGTAACCTGTTCCATAATGGACAATTCAAGTTAGCTGTGGTTCTCTCTGAATGTAGTCTTTGAATGGCTGACAATCTATTTTTGCGGCTAACATAACCTACCGTGCTGTAATGACGAGAGCGGGTCATTCGGCCCAACGGTGCTCGCCCTTTTCCTGCCACTAAAGCGTGCCGCCACGCTGAGACGGGGAAACGTATCACTGGATCACTGCTCGTCTGTAGAGACGGGGAAACGTATCGCTGGATCACTGCTCGTCTGTAGAGACGGGGAAACGTATCGCTGCTCGTCTGTAGAAATGGGGAAACGTATCGCTGCTCGTCTGTAGAAATGGGGAAACGTATCGCTGGATCTGTAGAAACAGGGAAACGTATCGCTGGATCACTGATTGTCAGTGCAGCTGCACAGAACCCACTTGGTTTGCCGCGTTCTCTTGATAAAGCAGATGTTTCATAAGCTGTGGGTTCAGTTGAGCAGTCTTTCCATATCTAAAGCATGATTGCAGGATGGTTAGATGTGTTTTTACCTGTAATTTGTTGCTTATATGTTTTTTCTGCTTGTACTGTGTTTGTTTGGTATTGGCAGTTGTTTTATGAACTTTCCAATACAGCTGAGCGTAAGCACTTCTCCAAAACGTGATATATCCTCCAAAATAAGGTGAATAAGCCCTGCTTCAGACCCTTTCATGCACGCCTGTGTGTGTGTGTTATGAGTTTAAAGTGGACATTCAACCACAGGCTGTGGGTGCATTTGTTTCTGACCTTGTTTCTGAGTGTTTTGTGTGTTTGAGCAGAGCTCTGCATAATTCGGAGAAGAGGAGGATGAAATTCAATGCAGCTCAGCTTGCCTTCCTGTCTGGAGGACCTTCCGGAAGCTATGACAGAGAGGGGAGGCTCTGGGCGAATCGGCTGGCCCCGGGCGATGCAGGGAACCCTGAAGGTACGGCACTTTGCCGGATAATTCCGCAGGCTGGGTGCTTATTGAGAGGAGGAAGAGCAATCGCTCGGGACAATGGATGAACGGTGGAAAAATGTTTTCGACAGCAGACCGGTCACGGTGTTGAATGCAATGAGAGTGTTCAGTGGTCCAGAGTAAGCAGCTGGATCTGCTGTCCGGTGCTGTTCATGGCTGTTGGCCATGTCTTCTTCTGCTCAGACAAAGGGTGCACGCTCTTTAAAATAAAAAAAATAAAAAATCAAGTAACAATCAAAAAGTGAAAAATTAAAATGCATATTTGCGTTCAACTGAGTAGAGGTGGAAAGTCCAGGGGTCAGAAAGTAGAAGTACTGCCGTGTGTTTCTTCCACCCATAAAATCACTTACCTGATTTTGCAAAATAGTTCTACCTCCTGGCTAAAGAATTGCGCTAATTGACTAATCCAGATGATTGGAACAAAATACTGGGGAGGATGTTCACCTTCTGAACCTGGCTTTTCCACCTCTTTACCTGAATAAATGCCACCCAAAGTGGGGGCTGTTTCCCTGGATAATTTCTCTGACCTCTGATAATTGGATTTTACTAATTTTTCAAATGATGTATATTTATTTATGCCTATTCCATTAATTCTGCAAAATATATTTAAAAGCCTTTAGTGTGGCGTATGTCTCACACATGATCACACAATCTGAGGTAATCTGGTCCTCAGTCCTGACGTGATGCCAGATACTTTCGTAATATCATAATAGTCGAAGTTATGGTATTTGAAAATGACCCCTGATGGAAAGCTGATGGGGGTTTCTCAGAGGAGTAATATTGGAGGTTTTACCTGTCCCTTTTCCCCACAGATTTAAAGTGCTTCCCCTTTCCCTCCCCACATACGAGCCTGTTTGCCCCTCTCAGCGGGGGGTGGGGGGGGAGCCAATGGGAGTAAAGTGCGTTTAGTTCTGCAGTCTCCACATCTCGGGGCTGCGGGGAATCCGGAACATTCTGGGAAGTGATCTGACGTTTAGCTGCCCGTAGCTGCTGGCCATAGAGCTGAAATCTCTAATGATTTTTTTTCTCCTCCTCCCTCCTTTGACCTTTAAAAGCAACGTGCCTTTCTCTCCTGCAGTGTTTCCATAAACCCAGGCTAGAGCTCCTGACTCAGTGTTCTGAAATAAACACACACAAAAAAAACCCCAAAAACAAATTCAGTGGCTTTGCTTCTGAGACGTTTCTGTTTCCTCCCTCCCGCCCGCTCCAGACGCTAAAGAGAGATGGTGTCGGCTGAGAGGAAATCTGCTCTTTCTGATGAAAAAGCCCGGTCAGGTAAGATGTTATTTATGGGTTTTGGGTTTTTTTTTTTTTGCATTTCAAACTGTGTTTCTGTTTTGTTTGTTAGCTTTCTGTCTCATAAATAAGGCAAAATATTGAATATGAGGTACGAGGCTTCATGCTGGAGGGACCTTCTTGTGTTTATGTTGCTCTCAGTAGCGCAGTGACATATAAAAGTGCTCCTGAACAAATCTCCGCTCTGTGGGTGCTGAATGAATCTCATTTTATGGAAAATTGTGTGGAAACATTTTCACTTTGGCCTTCTGGTGCGTTGTGAGTAGAGCTGATGTCACTTCAGGGCTTTGATTTCCTTTAAAACAGCGTGCCTTCTGGGTATTGTAGTGGAAAGTGCCATAGTATTTCACCGGCTGGAATAGACTGGGCCTAAAATTCAGATGCATTTACAAATGTATTTTTTCATCATTGTATTTCATTCAATGGATTTTAGTCCAGGCAAAAGCAGGTAATGTTATTATTGGCCATTTTCACTGCCTGTTGTACATTCTGTGTGATTATCCCAGCTTTAAAGCTACTGTATTACATCATTCATACAGGGTCCAATCAAATGTAATTTATGGAGAGAGTGAGTGGTGGTCCAAGTTGGTCCAGTTCAGGGTGCAGTGAGTCAGTGAAATGGCCTCTTACTGTGTGGATTTATTATAATTGTTTTGGGACCGTCCATCCTGCAGTCACACTGATTGAGTGACAGGTGCACCTGTCACAGAGACAGAAATCCCAGCTGTGCTAATTCTGCAGCCAAATGTCCGTCTGTAACCTGAATGAAGGGATGAGGTGGATGAGGCTCTCTGAGATGCCCGACTCTGTCTGGAAACCAGCTCATCTTGCAGTAACGTTTACAGAAAACTGGCAGATCATATGATCAATATTCCATACACATGTATTAGTGCTTTGCAGGTATACCTGACTCATATGTGAGTGGTTTCAATGAGAAGCACACACACTAACGTCTGAAATGTACTGCATTTGCAGTGACTGTCACGTGGTGACTTTCATACATAGATGTTGCCTTTGCGCAAACTAACTATGGTGTGAGCAACCAAGCTAATAAAAGTGTAGCTGCTGCATTTGTGTACAAGTATGGCTGTTATCCAATTTCCAATTTATAGTGTTGCTGTGTAAATGTGGTGCAGATAGGCTTTGAATGCAGATAGACTGCCCTGGAGAGAGCAGATCTTGTGCTCTCTGTGTTTCCAGGTGAGACGGATGAGCAGATGAAGGCTGTAAATCTGCTGTCGCGTGTGCCTCTGCCCCTCTTCTTCCTTCTCTCTGGGCCCGTTGGGAAACGGCACATAATTTACTCTTATTCCACGTGTATCAGGGGCACTGTGTATTCTTCACAGCTGACTGACGGCCATCTGTAATTAATTGCGCTGCGATTGGATGGCGCTTGAATTAGGAGCGTGAAATGTAACGCAGAGGATTGTGCTGGCGGTGAACAGGCCCTCTGGAGAGGCTTCGGTCCCACGTTAGCGTTAGCGTGCTATCGGGCTGGCCGTGGCTATGAGCGCACACAGCAGCCGCTCGGGGGGGACCCCAGAAGCACCCCCTTTTTGGCTTCTCATTTGTACACCTGCTCTTGTCCTGATTGGGTACCTGTGGGACTGAAGCTGAGCGGTACTCTGCCTTACTGTTAACGGTAATGTGATGGTGTGGTGTGCTGGTGCGTGCGATCATCTTGATTTTGCTGTTAATGAATGTGACCTGGAGTTGTCTTTACTGATACAACACATCACATGTATGTTAAAATGCATTTACATTTAGGCATTCAGGTGAAGCTCTGGAAGGTGTTATATGTGCAGTACTATGGTGAGAGCTGAAATATCTGCAGTATATTCTCACTCTGGATGCTGTGATCGCACGTCTCGCGTCCCTGTCAGTGCAGTCAGGGCCTGGCTTATTGCACATAAGAGCTGGCCGGCCCTGGTGAGCCCTGTGGTCCTGTCTTCGGTTCGGCCTGCGGAAGCGTTTCTGTTCCTCTGAGTGAAGCCTCACTCTGGGGAGGCCCGTGAAATGAGGAAACCGCCACGGTGAAGTGCCACATCCTTTCAGCGGCAGAGCCGACAGGAGCTGCGGGATTGAATCCTGAACTGAGCTGTTTTTATGCTCGAATGGCTGCCCCTCCCAGACGTTCCCGTACCTTACTGCACTTGTACGCGCGAACATCAAAGGATTGAACCGCAGCAAATCCTTTATTTAAGGATTGTCTGTTTATTCCTCTGTCTCCGTAATGCAGTAGGGCTTCAGGTGCTGTGACAGGGCGATAGCGGACATTTAAAGGCTGCAGGTGTTTTTGTCTTAAGAACTTGCTTTGTAACCTTTCAGGAGAGTTTTCTCTAAATAGCTGCTATATGGGTACAGCAGCCTCACTGAAAGAATAACTGTGGAAAACTCAAAGTTCATGGATCAAAGTATCAGTTTAGCCTGAATGTTTTTTGCTGATATTTCTTCATATTTATGTATACTGAGTTGTCCCTTTAAATATAACTTAAACGGTAAAACTTTGGCGTTAGTTTCCTTTCATCCAGAGAAAAGATTTCATATGATCATATTAATTTCTCATTTGTGAAGACATCTGGATTTGCTGTAGTAATTAGCTGTGTGACTTTCAGCCGCTCCAGACTCTGTCACATCCTTCATTCTGCAGAACAGAGCAGCTGAGGACGTAATGTGGTGTGGATGAGGCCTAATAATCCAGAACGTTTCCCGGCATGGTGGATCCCTATTCAGCGCACTGTCTGCGACTAAAAAATGTTCAAAAGCATGACTATTCCTGTGAGTTTCAGCAATTTATTTGAAGGATTGCACCAGTCATGGATTCACTCTCATAACCATCAGATGATGCAATATTGTGAAAAAACTGAAGGAACATACGCAGTGCATTCCAAGTAATTACTCCAGTTAATTAGCGGAGATCAGTATGAATATCCGTGTGACATCGAATGACTCGAACAGTTCTCACTTTGCATTAGTAAATGCAGTAAATAGTCGGAATTAAAATGTCATCATAATACTGCTGTCAAATGTCTATTGGAGAAAAAAAAACAAGCTTTAAGTTTTGCAACTATTTTCAGTCTTGTGCTGAAATTAAGTTAAGGAATACTGACATAACAAATGTTTGTTGTTTCAATGCTATGCAAAGCCTTTAAAAATAAGTAAACGCAGCCCAAATTCTGCTATGCACTCGGATGCGTGTTTTTCCTAAAGCAGGTGTATTTTCACGTTGATCCATGTGATGTAAAGTGAGCCACAAAGCTGGTTCTGATGCTAATTAACGTGTCCAAACAAGCCAGATGTGAAGCGCTTAAGCGGGTTTTGTTTGACTAGGAGATATCTCCCTCCAGCTGTTCTGCCGCTTCAGCTGTGGACATCTTTGTTTAAATTTTTTTTTTTTTCATGCGGGTACATCTGTTGCTGGTCATAATTAATGCTCATATGCTGCAGTCAGGACTGTTCCTATGGTCTTCACCCCAGAGTTTTCTATCTCTTTCTCCCTTCTCTTTCTCCCTCTCTTTCTCTCCCACTCCTCTCTCTCCTTCTCCCCCTTCCCCCGTCTCTCTCATCCTTCCCCCCTCTCCCTCCCACTCCCTCTTCCTCGCTCTCTCTCCCTCTTCCCCTCTCTCTCTCCCTCCCTCTCTCATATTGTGTATGACCTTATTTCTCCTCACACATCACATTTATCACTGCTAACCCCTGTATTTTTATGTCCAACACAACCTCAAAGGAGATCTCTGCCCAAACCCTATTCTTTGCGATGCAGTGTATTTCCAGGTAGAATACTATAGGCTGTGTCTCAGATGTTGTAAATCAGTCCAGGCTAAAATCCATAATGAGAGCACAGACACAGGTGAGAAATTTGTGCTTGTCTGTATAATATATATATCGTATTTGTCAGGATAATAATGGTGTCACTGCGTGTACAAGGCATATTTCCCTGTAGGGGAGTTTCCTTGTCGATTGGCTGATTCTGAATCAAGGAAGTCGTGTTGAAGGCTAATGAGCTGGACACAGCATTGCCCTCCCATTCAGTGATGTATGACACTTTTAAAGCGAGCTGTGTGTGTGTGTTTGTGCATGTGTGTTTACGTGTTTGTGTTTACGTGCATGTGCGTGTGTGTTTACGTGTGTCTGTGTGCTGAATAATTCATGTCGGTGTCTACTGCACATTGAAGTGTTCTGGAGGTTTTATTTTGCAAATGTGCACTAACATTTAGATGATTAGTGATCATCATTGAATGTGGCTGGTCGGCTATAAAGTAAAATGACGTCCCGTTGCGTTTCCTGAGAAAATGGCAGTCGCTGGAAGAGCCTGTTGTTTTGTGATTGGCCCCCTGGAGATCTCAGCCAATCAGGCGAATTAAGTATATACTGTGCGCTTTTGTTAAGGCTTCCGTTTGGCTCCTGTATTTTAGATGTGCTTTTGATTTTAGCCGTCTGTGGGAGCATCTCGATTCTGTATAATCTGAAAAGGCTAGCCAGCATGCAATTAAAAATTGGATGAGGAAATAGTCACGTCATTCAAAAAGTTTCATCTGTGCTGTCAGACTGTCCTCGGAGTTGATCGCTGTCATCTTTGCAGCATGTCATACGATACCTGTCAAATTTTGTTTAACTCCTCAGACATGGAAGAAAAGCACCTCTTGTCGAAATGCACGTCGTCTGTTTGAAATTCGGCGGTAAATTAAGTGGAGTCTGATCATTTATTATACGCTTAAACCACCACAATACGTTCATAATCCGGGATGAAGAGTGTTTTAGTGTCTTAACTGTTTGGCAGTTGTTTCTTTCGATGGAAAGAAGCTCATAAAATACCTTCAGCAGAATTCATGAAAATTTGCTCATTATTTTTCCCCCTGCAGAGATGTGGCCTGTCAGTGCTTTTTCACTGCACAGATTAGCAAGTCCAACAGAAGTGCACATTAAAAAAGTACAGAGGAGTAAATAAACAGAAGCAGACTCTGGGGAGGACTTGCATCGCCTTTAAACTGTTCCTTTGCAAGCTGCCCGGAGCCTGTTGCCCCACAGGCCAGAGCTGCTCAGACAGGGTCAGGACTCTGCACTTGTGACTTGTGAGGTTTCTTTTTTTTTTGGGGGGGGGGGTTCACATTTGGGAGGACCCTGAGCAGTGAGCTTTCCCTGCCTGGCTTTGGTAAATAAGCAGCTGTTTAGCTGGATAATGTATAAGATGAGCTATGGCCGTCCGCTCTGCGGATGAGTAATGCAGAGTATTTACTCATTAATGCCGCTCTTGCACTTTCTTCTGCGCACCGCGTTGATGGGAAATGTTGACGTTCGTGGCGAGATTCAGTTTAATGGAACAGTCTGTGGTGGTGACGAGGTAAAATCAGCACTGCGCATGCAAATGAGTATAAAAAAAACCTAATTTGCTAGTTTATTTGATTTATAACCCGGTGACGATGGAGTACAAAGTGGATAATTTATCGTCTGCGCTGTATATGTGCTTTTTCTGAGGGGGTTATATTGGGATTTCTGTGGTCGCTGAACTCCCTTTGATCACTTGTCTATGTCAGTGTGATTTATGTTGACCGTTACTTGGATCTGAAACATTTTTAATCATACAGCATAAAGGCCATTATCATGAGGCTTTTGGCAAATACATATATATGGTTTTCTGCTTTCAAGATGGATGCATCTGACCACATCACCGATAATTAATTACTGCAGTTTTAAACGGAGGTGCTCAAAGTTCACCTTCTCCTCATGTGTGTGTTACTGTGGCTGGCTCAGGGCTGGTCACGTCCCAGCAGAAGTGCACAGTCCAGGGTTCTCTGCGCTGGGGGTACGTCTGTACAGAGTACATTATGCCCATCATGCTCTCGTACTGAAGCGGGAAGCAAGCCTATGTATTTCTATATAAAGCCTGGTTTGTATTCTAGGTTTGCACCACCTAACTTATCCAAACTTGCAAAACATGTCAAATATCTAGCATTACAAACATAGCACACAAAGATACTAGTGTTTTCTAATATATCAATAAACAACAACAAATTCCTATGAAATAGATTGGATCAATATAAAAAGAGAAGGGAAGGGAAATGACAGGAATTCAGTTGGCAGAATTCACAGAATATGGTCCCCTGAAATCCATCTTATTCTACAGGGGAGCTCTATAAAATATTGATAGTGGAGTCATCCTGTGGAGTTGACTCGTATGTCTACTGTACGGCATGTCAAACAATTTCATGAATTGATCATCAAAAAATTAGGCCTTTTCCATTCCGAGTACTTCAGGTCATAGAGAAAACACTGAAAATATTCAGTATGTTATGAATAAGACTGACTTTGGAATAAATTCCATTATGTTGTCTTCTTTTTACACTTTGACCTTCAACCCTGTCTGAATTTTGTCTTCAGCATCTACAACATTCATTTCCACATTGGTTTATTGCCACATATGAAATGGCTCAAAAAGAAAAAGAGCAAACCCTGTATATTCTGGTGTACTTTAAATTTTACAGTGTAGACCCCCCTATAAGGTGCTGGGGTACAAGCCACAGGCAACTGGACTATCTATGTTCTATTGTAGATGGCAGCTTGTAGTCCTATAGCCCAACATTTTATCCGAGTTTGTGTACTTTAGTTTTAAAAGTATGAAATGCCACAAATAATCCTTGAGGAATCCCCATTTTATAGCCTTCTGATTGGTAGACCAGCAGTTTCATTTGGATGTGTTCCAGCTATTTGCCCTCTGTTGTTCTGTAGTAAGGTTATGCGTCTCATGGGCAGGTAAAGACTTCTTCATCCTTGCAAAGGTGGTTTTGTTACCGCAGAAAGATAAATTGCTGTTGAAGTGGCTTCAACGTTCGCTTTTAGACCAAACAAGCCGCACTCGAGCGCTAATTGGCTGCGATGCAGAGCTGTAGGAGCAGTAATGGCCGTGCGGGTGTTCAGTCGTCTCCCTGCGAAGCCGAACCTTCATCTCCGCGGCGAGGGATGAGGTCGTGTCGGGCGGAAAATGTTTGCTCTTCGCTTTTCAATTTCTCAGGAAGACGGCACCTAGAAATGAGGGTTGAGTGAGGAGTGCTAGCGCTGTGTGTGGTTTGGCTGCCTCCAGACGGCTTGCATCCATTTAGCGGTGCCGAGCCAGGCTGTAATGGCTCCTGAAGTCTCTCATCAGAGCACTTCGGCCCGGTCCTCGGGCCAGCTGGAAAATGGAGGTGTCTGGCACCGTCCCGATTAGTTTCTCCTCAGGAATCGTTCCTGCCGTTTCTCGTTTGTTTCGCTCCTTCAGACCGGTCTGATAAATGGCTGTTCAAACATTCCAGGGATGTTTTGGTAAGAAGTCATAAAACCAAACATTTTACCGTCATTTTCAGTTTATTGTGTTTTATTACTAAAACATGACAGATTATGACGAATGGATAAATTGATAGTTTGAAATATAATAAACCCAAGGGCCATTGCTGAGGCATATACTGTATGTGTTTAATAGGCATAAGGAGATTTTCAGGCAATCTTTAACAATGCTTGATATAACCGCTGACAATTAGCATATGTATCTATCTACATTGACTCTTGGTGGTCTCTGTGAAAGGGCATTATGTATGAACTACATTTTGGGGAACTTCTTTGGTCAGATGTGTTGTACAGAATAGGTCTTTTATGAGTAGTGTGTCCAATCAAAGTCGTTCCCAGGGGTTTGTATTTCTACCGAATCCTTCATTCCTTTCAGGCGACGTCCAATCACAGCCCGTCAGACGGGGCGCGGTTCCTTTTCATGGTGGTTGCAGAGAATCTTCAAAGCGCTTGAGTCTGAGGCCTTATCGATGGAGAGAGCGCTGTGCTGTCAGCTGAATGTGCAGCTCTGTGACAGGTCTGGGGGGTTCTGTGTGCCCTTCAGACTGAGGAGTCTGTGTCCCGGCCTGCCTTTCGGCTGTCATGGCCGTTTGAGGCCTGATGCCACCAAGTTCCTGTAAAGAGGGAACTCTAAGTGAAATGAAGTTTTCGGTTAGTTTTGAGAAATATTTTTATTTGTTTGTTGTAACTCCTGTCCGTGACAGGTCTCAGTTTTAAAGCGGCTGTCTCGTGACCACACCTCGTCCACGTTCGGGACGTCACTCGCCGCTGTTGGACCGCACACGGGCGAGACCGGGACCGGGCCTTCGTTTGGCAGCCGTCCAGAACCCACTTTGGTTTTAAATGATTCTCAGGTGTGTTCATTTAAACAAGAATCATGCATTACTTGATGGCATTTGTTGTAAAAAAAATATATAAATGAACTAGGTACCTTCATGCACAAACATGAATGTACTTCCATTTGAGTTTTTAGCTACCAGTTGAAGTAAAGCCCAAGTCTGGTTTCTATAATTGAGATAAGCCTATTAAATTCCAAGTGCACAATGGAACTACAAGGCTTAAGATTTTTTTAAGCATGTTTAATAAATAAGCCTGACAAAATTGCCAAGAAAAGAAAACAAACTATTTGAACGTTTGATACAGCTAAGCTATTAAGTATCATTCTTTCTGTGCGTGACAATGAAGACTGTAGAGGAATGAAGACGCTCAAAAGCACAGCCGGGATATGCCTCATTACAAACTGCCTCTAAATCATTTAAACCAAGACTCTCTCAGTTCCCTTTCAAACTGTAGCACCCGGCCCAAACTGCAGGAATTCAAATTGTGCATATGTAGCCCTCGCAATATTAAACAGTGAAATTAAAAATTAAAAGCATATCAAAGGCAATTTAGATAATTTAAATCATTTTGTGTAAGAGCATCTGAGGGTCTAAGAGAGGAGATAGCATTTAAATGTCATGTCGGCTTGCTTAATCTAATTTTCCCAGGAGTTACTTCAAAGAGAGGAGAATGGGTGCATTCTGAGCTGGGGGGCATTTAATAGCGCACTGCTTTTCTTAAAATACTTTCTGGAGAACTTTAGTGTTAACATTAAACATTTTTTCCTGTTGTGAGTTAACTTTTCTTAAATTGCAGTAGCGGTTTCTAACAAGGATTTGGGAGGGATCACCTTAATGAAAGGCCATTGCTAAATATGTGGATCCTGTGAAACTATTTCCACCTACATAGTGCTTCCTCTGTGAAACTGAAGCGCTGTGCAGTTTTTAAATAATCTGCTGCCACTGCGCTGGTGTTCACTGAGGCAAAGCAAATAGCCAATTTACTTCAGAGTACCTCAAAACTACCGGGCCAGTTAGGACTTTACACCAGGATCTGCTCCATTTGTTCAGTTTCTAACGGCCAGATGTTTGGTCTACATTGCAGTGTGCGTGTGATTCACTCTGCTTCAGACTGTGAGTGTGTATTTTTTATGTGTTTAGTTTTGCGGTTGATGGGGGGGGGGGGGTTGCAGGGAAAAGGTGGGTCATATGATTAGGCTACTTCCCCCTCATAGTCTCACAGTCTGTGCTGTGCTTTAATGAGTTATTGTGATTCTTTAACGTGTTTTATAAATTAAGTGTGCTATGATTAATGTGTGCTGACTGACTCACACAGCTATGATAAGCCCACAATTAGTGTACATTGTTACTAACATTGCACTTGATGTCACATGATGGAAATCCGACACAATGCTGTCTCCGGGGCATTGTCGCCTTGGTCAGTGGAGGCAGATTGCAGGTGTGAAACTGAAGTGATTAATGTGAGCTTGGTTTCTGTTTATTTGTCTAGGTGTCTTTTTGATAGATATGCTCTGAGATGATTTTAACTTTCGGATTGTGGAGAAGAAAAAAAATGTTCTTTGTCATATCTATAATGTTAAAGTGTAGGACAGAAAAACAAATTACTTTGCTCAAAAACAATTCAGGTGAGGGATTTGATGCATTACTTACCCTTGGAATGTGTGTGTGTGTGTGCGTGCGTGTTTCTGCATCTTTAGACATATGGGAGAACAGGTGTATAGAAAATGCTGAAATCAAAGCTGTTTATAAGAATTCTATAATGATGATGAATTAATTCTACTTGGGTATAATGCTACTTTTATATTTTATTTACTTCATCATTTGACAATTTCAGTCCAAGGTGATCTGGGACCAACAGAATGTGTGAAATTTGTCTGTAGGACAGTGCTGGAAATGGAAAAAATACCAATAAAGTTCAGTGGAAGCAGCTTGGAGGTAAAGAGAGAGAGGGAGAGAGAGGAGAGGGAATGAGAGAGAGAATGAGAAGGAGAGAGAGAAAGAGGGCAGAGAGGAGAGAGGGAGAGAGAGAATGTGAGAGACGGAATGAGAGAGAGAAGGAGGGAGAGAGGGAGGTTGTACACACGTGAGAAGGATTGATGAGAGCATCTTGCAGAGGTGGGGGGTGGGGGCAGTGGGGGGTGTAGAGGGGAGCGGGGGGTGGGGGCAGTGGGGGGTGTAGAGGAGCGAGCTGCTTGAAATTCATCTCATGAAAATGAGCAGGTGGGTCAGCAGCTGAGTCTGTGCGTCTGGCTGGCCTGCTTCTGTCTGCTCCAGCGTGACTCTCCTCCCTGGAAAACTCCCATCATGCATTGCACCACAGTCCTGCGGCCACGGCTGTCCTGAGCCTCTTCATATCGAGGGTCCTGTTCGGTCTTCTCGCTGATTGGTGATTATACGGTAATGAGCAGCTGTCTGTTCATAAGCGCCTCAGGCTGCCTTGAGATTCCCAGCACTGCTTTCTGCAGAGACCAACATGTTACCCTGTTCACTGGAGCTTTATGCCACGGGAATCTGTTGCAGGACTGCTGTATGTAATTATTCTTTGATCATCAATATAGAGTCAGAAAATGTTGTGAAATGTGAGTACAGAGAAAGGGACGCAGTGGTGTGTTGCAGATTAACAGCTGCACCGGACTGGTGAAGAACAGAGAGGCTGTTTCCATGCTGCATGTTTGTGCTCTTCGCTCTATCTGAGAAATAAGCTTTTAAACTCATTCACTTTACAGTCTGGAGGTATTACAGTTAGCATGACAAGGTGACAGATAACAGCTGAACTAGCAGAGAGCGCACTTCAGGTTTCCGTTGAGGGGCTTAATTAGATATTTTTCTCTGAAGATCCCGGGCTTAAGCGTGGCGAATGGCTCTGCCGATCGCGAGCTCGTAGCGCGTGCTGCAGAGCGAAGTGCGTCTTATCTGACAGTCTGTAAGAGCGTTAGAGTGCGTCTGCAAGTTGAACAGAACCAGGCTTCTCATTTTGCGGAGAATGCGAAGCTTGTTTTTTTTTTTTTATCACCGCTGAACAGACGTGCACACACACAGTGCGCCTCGTCGGTGCGACAGCAGTTACATGCGTGCGCAATTTCAGCGCGTCTCCTCGGGGGCCTTCCTCAGGCATGTGACTCTGGGATTTTGAGAAAGTGTTGACGATGTGCACCGAGAAGGAAGAAAGAACCCGGAGCGCGATGTCTGTGCGGTTCGATCTGAATGTGCGGCTGCGTGCGTTCTTGTTAAGAGCAGCGCAGGAGTGTGGGGGGGGGGGGGGGGGGGTAGTGTTTCGGGACTTGTTTGGTACAAATGAAAAATCAGTAATGTCACAACAGCCTGTTTATGGATGCCTGGAGCTCGAGGGAGCTGGACTCCTCCGGAAAAAGATTTTTCACGCCGTCTGAAGTAGAGCTGAGTGCTGTTAACATCAGCCCAAAGGCGTTTGATTGTGAGAGAGTTCAGCTACAAGTACGTCACTCACACACTGAGGTTCCATGGGAATAGTTTTGGAAGCAGGGTACTGTAAGGGGGGGGTGGGGGGTGGGGGGGTGGGGGGGCGGGGTTAGGACAGTTTCAAGGGCCCTGACTGACAGGGGCCCTCAAAAAATATAACAGGGGTGGGGGTGGTGGGGTGGTGGGGCCCAATGTGAGATGTTTTCATGGGGCCCAAAATCCCTGATGGTGCCCCTGCTTGGGTGTAAGAGGGTGTGATTTGTGTCCTGAGTTTTGGTGAAATAAAGGTCTACTGATCGTCTCAGTCGCTGACATTTAGTGCGGAAAACGCTTCTTGGCTACAGATTCCAGCCTGTTGTTCAGTTGAATCTTAAAAGCCAGTTTGTATCTGTCCAACTTTGTTCTGTTGAGCTTTATGTCCAATCAGAGACAAAATCCTAAATGGAGAAATGAATGTATTCCAGCAGAATACGGAAGCGGTTTAGTTGTTGCTTTGAGGTGCTAAATATTGCACACACATTTAGGGGCATGGACTAACCGAGCGCTGTTGTCAAGTACAGTAAATGGATCACACGAGGACACTTGTACTCTCGGTCAATTAGCTACTGCAGTATTTTGCTACAGCTGAGCTATAAAAATGTTGAGAACATGTCCGCTCAGTTGGATGTGAGTATCACTCCTGTTTTTCAGTGTTCTCGTAGCTAACAGGTCAGCCTCTTTACGGTCCGTTACGTTTGCTCAAACAAGTTAGCGAGTAACCACTAGGAAGAACGATTAGGCCTAAGTGCGTCACTCACATTGGGCTGGCCAGTGCGTGACATTAAATAAAATAAAACGATACTCCGTGCTTTAATGACACTCTAGCTCAGGTGTGTAACTGTCCTCATTGTTTGTTTTTGATTCCCCTTCATCTCCTGTGTGATATTTCTGATATATCCTGGATAAGAGCATCTGCAGAATTGATGCGATGTAATATTGATTTGGATTGCGTTTGGTGGAGACCATCTATTCATTGTTATCCTTTTGCTGGGTTCATTTGGTTACTATGGAAACTCAAGTTCAGGCAAGTTACTTCTATGTGAACTGGCAACCTGTCTTTGCACAACCTCTGCCGGTATTGGGTGCGACAAGCTGCTTAAATGACACCGCAGCTATAAATACAGATCCGGGGGGGGGGGGGGGGGCATTTTCATTCTGCTTTGGAGAAAAACTGAAAGCCTTTTGGGCTTTTGCTCCTATAACTAATGGTCTTTTATTTCCAGCATTATCTGTCATGACGGACTGGAAGTCAGTTTAACGGTGCATGTTGTGTACATTTTGTACTGACCTCCCGGGGCTGGGTGGCTCATCAGAAGTTTACTGTAGTCATAAAACCTTTTTTATGAACCAGCAGAACTGAGAAAAACTGCGCTCATTTGTATTGAATTATAAACTACATTTTTTGGCTAATGACGATTGAATCGATACTGCAGTCTGGTTCTGCACGTGATTATCTATGAATGCCATCCATCTGAACGGGTTTGGCCTGTGGTTCGTACTGAGACTGTGCGCGTGGCTCGAACGGTTCTCTCTCTCTGTTTCTGCAGGTTTCCTCAGCTGTGACGCATATATTATTAATGCGAGTATTTATATAGTGCTGCCTGCCTCCCTTTCTGTATAGATTTCCACACTCTCTCTACATGACTGACATTTCAGAAACACAGTTGTTGCGCTTCTTAGCTTGTTGTTCATGATGAACAATAGCGGCATGACTCGATAACAGCTTTGACAGGAAGTCACATGGCCTTTTGTGAATATTACTGCAGCCCTGAGGAATGTTTCTAATAAAGCACGAGTACTAAATTAAAACAATAGCATTTATGCAGACTCAACAAGAATGACCACTCTGGGATTTATGATATAGGTGGGATTTCATAACCTTTTATAATGGTAGCGGCTTTCAGATGTTAGTGTTCTTATGCTGCCAGTGGATTAATCATTTCTCCTGTGTAATTCTTGCAAATTTCCATGACATTACATTTTCAGCGTGTGTAAATATTTATGTCACACTTAACAATGTGAGCTCGCCTCATATTTAGAAAAGACAGAACTGATAAAGCATAAATCTGCTTTATGGCCCATCTGAGTAATTATTGCACAGACCTGCATATTGTGCTGGCAGTCATACTCTGAGGCCAAGTGCCATTCAGGCAGGAGTGTGACTGTGGCATCTCATCAGCCTCTGCTGGGGATTCCCATCAGTCTGAACATGGGAGAGGGTCTGTGCGTCCAGAAGTGCACAAGAGCACATGGCGTGCACACACACACGAGCACACATGCGCGCACACGCACACACACACACACACACACACACACACAAGCACAGATGCGCACACACACACACACGAGCACAGATGCACACACACGCGCACACACACACATTCTCTCCAAGGGGAAGTAATGTATCGAATCCCCTCACTTGAAAACAAGCAACCATGCACGCATGCATACCACACACAATGCATGCCACAGCAGATTGAAGTGGGTTAAGAATGTAAAATAAAGGTCAGTCCACCTTTTAAACAAACGGGCCGCCCAGACGAGTGCTTGGGAAAGGTTAATTGCCCAGACATATCAAAGCCAGCGTTCTTCCACTTCCCACACTTCCTCCAGCTTCTCCATCATAACTCTTCGCCTCTTTTGCCGGAGAGATATTAAATTTTACCGGGAGGACAGCGGGCTTCCATTAGCGCTGGCCTGCGGTTTGAGGACCTGACAGCAACCTTGATTCAGCTCGGAGGGGGACAGCAACAAGGCCCGCTTTTTTTTCTTCTTAAATCTGGGATGATGTACAACCAGGAGACATCGTGCCAGCGAGATCAAACATGCTGCCGTTCTGTCTGTTTTTTCATCTCCTCCTTCCAGCTGACTTTCAAATCGATGCACCTTCGTCCCCCAGAAATTTAAAAATTTATCTTCCTGCTCAGGTTTTTTTATCCTGCCCTATCATTAAGCTGTAAAATTTAGGAATACATCTGTTACAAAGCAAACTACCTTTTTCCTTGACTCTGTAATAGGGCTGGTCACCTAAAATCTTGTGGTGTGGAGAGAGTTGGGGGAGCAAATAAGTTCACCTCTGTGTTCTAACTAGCTTCAGCTGAGAGAATTTTACTTGAATTTTACTAATGTAATTTTATGGAGACCCTATTACTTTTATAATTAAACACATACTTTATATCATTTGACCTTTAAAATGAGAGAATATGATCCCTCCTTCATACAGTCATTTCCTTTTAATTTCCTTCCAAATTTTCAGAAATCAGTGACCAGATTGACACGAGCAGCCGGACAAAATGAGAATAACAATCAGCAAAGCAAAATAAGGACAGTGGACTCAGTGGAGTTGAACATATGTAGATGTAGTATTGACCCAATAACAGTCTTTCTCATCAATGTTGTAACAGTCTGATGAATTGTCAGCAGTGCTTTAATGAATATCTCCATTACTAAAGTGTGTTTTTGGATGATATGGGGTTCTCTGAAAACTTCCTTTGGAAAGAAAATGGAAATCCACATTTACATGTACACTTTCAGAATCTTTATTGCACACCAAAGATATGAGGGCATCATACAAATAAGAACACAGAATTAAATTTTACAGGGCCCACAATCCCTTAATACTGGGCACTTGATCAATGTTAATGTGACTCATCTTCCCGTGTCATTCCAGACATGCCAGCATTGCTAATCAGTGATGGATTAAGTTCATTCTTTCATTCGGTACCCAAGCGCTGCCATGCTTAGCTGGAGATCCTTTGATTTTCCTCCTTTACATCGCTTCTCTCTGGCATCTCCAGAAGTTTTTATTTTACAGCCCAGTAGTCGTGTGGACTGAGCTAATCATCCTATGGTCATATCTTCTGAAACATCTAAGCCAGCTGTGAGAACTGCCCCTGCTGTGCAGTCATGCAGCTTAACTACAAGCACCAGCAGTTTTGACTGTTTTGTCAAGCCAAAGTTCTTTTCATGATCCTCTCAAATGTTTTCTAAAAGATCAAACACAATTGGACCGATACAGATGTGATGACAGAGAATGTGGGAAACTATTTAAATGCTTTCTACATAGTGTCAAATGCACAAAGAATAATCTGTACAAACCCTGTGCTCTATTTGAGCAGTTCTTTGTAAGACGTATTGGTTTGTGAATGAACAAAGATGTCACTGATAATGTCCAGACTCGTAAATCTGTAATCTATGTATTTCATATTTCAACATAACAGTGACTCTAAAATGTCACACAAACCCATTAGAAACCCATTCCCCCTGTTTCTCCACCTTATCTGTGTGAATACAGGTGTCTAAGGTCACCGTTTATGGGAGTCATTCTGGGGTGCGTTCCTTCGTTGCTGAAAAATACAAAACTCACATGTTCGCCATGTTATCTTTCACAGTCGACCATGGCGATGATGAGCCACGATTGTGACCTCATAAAAACTTGACGTCACACGCATAGGCTCGCTTGGCACTCATTTGTGTGGAGCGTTGGGGGGGCATGTAAGATGCCATTTGGGATGAAGGGCATCTGTGTCATCCGCCGACTCTCAGGCTCCATACAGCTTGGAACGTCTGGAATTACGACATCGTAAGCACAGTAAATATTGCAGTATTTACCACAGCTGTTACGCATATTTTGTAAAATGGCTCGTATGAGGCTGCGTGGGTCCTGGTGTTGCAGGCCCGTAGTTTTGAGTGTATGGCTGGGGAGGGGAAGCGGTGCAATACGTCTGTCCCGCGCCCGTGTGAACGCTGCTCTCGATCCCGCGCCCGTGTGAAGGCCTTCCCTGAATGGACCGTTACACTACGAGCGCTCGGGCCCGGGCTCCAGCGGGAACACGGGCCACTCAGGCAGAGGCGCGAGGCTCTCCTCCGCTTCTCCCTCCTCCCATTCATCAGCAACAAGTGCAAATCGAAAAAGAAATTGCGGCGTAGAAACTGGATTGTTTGCCTATTAAATACTGGGTTGATGGCTACCAAGGCTTTGAGTACACGTTGAGAGCACAAAGCCTGGCCTGATATTTTGATAAACAGGTAGAAAATTACAAATAGAAAAATGAATTCCAAATGCATGATGAAATGATGATATTAAAATGATACACAGTCCAGTAAAATCCATGTTTATTGTGTGCAAGCTGAAGTAAGTATGTCATTATATTGTTGGTGGGCAGAATATCTGTTTATTTTGAAAGTGATTCTAATTGTTTTGAGTTTAACCGCCCTGCTAGGCAGCCAACAAAGTGATTTGAAATCTGTTGTCAAAACGCTCACAGCACTTCTGATGGCTACAATCAAGTGTGTGAATTCACAACAGGTGTGAATAGGAAGCGTCAGCAGGCTGTGTGAAAACAGAGGAAGGGGATAAATGTTGTAGGGCGGGGGGCAGGGCCCTGACTGGGACTCTCAAAAAATATTAGAACATTGGACTTTTCTGGGGTGGCCTGGGGTGGTGGGGCCCAATGTGAGATCTGACCATGGGGCCCAAAATCCCTGGTGGCGCCCCTGATTTTACTTAAAAAATGCATTAATGTGTTTTAAGTATTTTAATACGTGTTTTTCCCACGTCTGGCAGAGAGAGACTTGCATTACCTTACACTCGTTTAGAAGACTCCAAGGCTCTTAAGGAAAGCACTACCAAGTGCAAATAACCACAATAATGACAAGTAGCAGGAAAGAGCAGTGAGGAAGAGAAATATTAGATATTTAATGCAAAGCTAATCAGACGCAGCCTTATCAACTGAGCACAAAGACTTGACACGATGCTCCTAGAGTTGCTGTAATTAGTATAAACTCGTTCACACATGGCTTAAGTACTTTTAGGCCTTTCTGGAGTCTGTTTACAATTTTGTCTCCGGTTGAGTGCAACGGGTTATGCAGAAAATGAGCACGGATTCCTGTTTGCAGATAGAATGAGTATCCAAGAGCGAGGAAACCAGATCTCGCCGAGCCGTTTATTACAGACAGAAGAGCGTTTTATTTCACAGACAGGGCTTCTGTGGAGGAAGGGTTTACCTCAGCAAATATCAGTGGGTTTCCATTTTTCTCAATTTAAAAGTGTAGAGGCATTAAAATGGCTTTCGTCCCCCTAAAAGAGTCTATACATTCTGTGATTTCTTTTTTTTTCTTCACCTAAACATGTTGGCACTGATACAAACATCACAGAGCTATTTTAAGAAATATTGTCAATGTGAAATGCGCACTGGGCTGTTTTGTTTACCTCTTACAATAGCTTCGGCTAACTGCCTTTGTTTTCTGAGAAATGACTGTTTGGCTGTTTTAGAGAGCATGTGACTCAGGCATGCACCTTGTGTACCCACCTAGTGCTCAGTAAATCCTGTGGGAATGTCAATGTGCTGGATGTTTGGGGCAGTGCTGTAGCAGTTAGCCGAGAGCGTGTACTGGAGAGTGTGTGCTGGGAAGCATTGTTGAAACACAGGCCTCAGTTTTGTAGTGTAGATCTTGTTTGAATAGCCTTTGCCAGCCTCTTTAAATTTAACATAAAACATGTTATTGTCTGGACTTCATAATTAACCCTATAGAGGGCACCTCTGAAAATACTAACATCTGCATATCACAAACGATTCAGCCAGGATTCATACAAGTATAGAATTTTCAAACAATATGCTTTTGTCTGCACGATTACATTTTGTGCCGGGCCCAATACAGTATTGGTATATCCAGGTCAGACCTCTTGCAAAGTATTACCTCATCAGTCAAAGAGGGAAGTAGTCCAGGTCCCTTTGGTAAACCGGTAAATCTTGTCTATTTTTCGCAAACACAAAACCTCAGAAGGTGTCCTAGCACATGCCTGATTTGAGCGATGCTCATTTGCATGTGGAACAATGGCTTTGCAGGTCTAATTCAGATTCCTGACACTCTTAATTGCCATGACAATGAACACAGGATTGCTTTGAATGTGAGGAGTAAAACGATATGTGTTTATTTCAAGAAACTGACGCAAACAGCACATCTGAGACTGTCAGTTCAAATAGGGCCTGACAATAAAAAAACTAATTGTAGCTATTAATCTTAATCTTTCAATTTTCTCTCTTATTTTTTATTGTAAAAATCGTCATGGGAGATTGAATGGATGTTTTTATCATTGTGTTGAAATGCGTACATCAAGTGACAAAGATGAAGTACATACCATTGCCACTGGAATGTTTGCTTTTTAAATGGTAGCAAATTAGAAGTCATGCTTTGTGTGCTAATTAAATAATGCAAGCTTGTGGAATATGTTTACTCCGTTGACACCATTTAATTAAGAAAATGTATTGCCAGGTGCAACGAGTGCCGTTGTTTCAAGTGTTTAAATAGACTCAAATGCTGCTGTTCTGAAATACATGAGCAGCATAATTATTTCATAGACTTATGAATAAGTAAATATTCCTCTGATCAAGAAAATCTCAAGTAGATATTGAAGATCCAATCTGCTGCCTAAAATTATAGGCACAAACTTAAAATAATAGGCAAAAGAGTTGAGGCTTGTATTAGTCAGAAGTGCCTCATGTCTGCCTGCATAATTTTCTGATGGTCAGTTGATTGCAGTGAAGGTCCGGGATCAAGATCACTATCAAATAAAGGATCACCACCGATGGCGAATGTAAAGTTGTATCACAGTTGATATGTTTGACCAATGAAACTGCATGAAATATGGCCGTGCGGAGTTTCCTTTTTCACAGAGTTTCCTTTTAATCACGGCGGAAGAATGGGTAGTTTTCCGCCAGGCTGTTGCTGAGGCGATGGAGAGAGAGAGTTGTTTATTTTCACGAGGTTGCTTTGGCATTTCATCATTCTACAGACTCATTAAAATGGCACAGTAACAATTTACCAAGACCGTAAAAGTGGCTCAGTAATCGTTGAAAAGATGTGATGGGGATTCCAGTGTGCTTATCCCTGCTTCGCTTTGAGACCGTGATAAAACACTCATGGCTGACGGTGGCTAAGTATCTTGGCAAATTACTCACTTAGCCAGCAAACTTTCACATGTAGAGGTTTTGCGTCCTCCTCTGAAAGATTATGACTGACACCCTTCTCTATCTGTGATATAGCTGCTATAGTCTCGCTTTCCGTTGTCCCAGGAAGTGTGATTTGTGAGAGGCGGCGTGTTGAATGTGATCTGCTCACCGCTCGATCCCTGAGTCCGTGTTCGGAAGCCACTTCTCCTCGTGGTGGAATGCTCTGTTTCCAGTTTATTTATTTCTTCATTTCTTTATTCTGCATGAAGAGCTGACTTTAGGACCATTGTCTAATGGTTGTAGTTAGTTTTTTCAGACAGTTTTGCCTGTAGTCACCATGTCTTGGTCATCTCTGACCTCACATCCTGAACTTGTTTTTCTCTGACTGGCCTTAGTGGTAGACCGAAAACTCATTCATTCGGCATCAAAAGAGCAGAAGTGCTCCTCGTGTTCAAAAGGTGGCACTCCTGTTCAGAGTTCAGTCTGGTTTCCAGAATGAAGCCCAATTCCTTGTCTAGTGTCCAGTCTCGGATCGCCCCATCCGTAGGAAACCTCTATCGGTGTAATGACGTGAAGCCCTTCCATGCCGTTTATCACTTTGAGTTCTGTGCTGTGACGCAAAGCTCCATTGCGGCTGGATTACTGTTACAGTCGGTCGTGCTGTAGTAAGGTTTTTAAGTTGTGTTGTCTGATTTATTCGTACGGCATTAGCATTTCTGTACTTCATGCGAAATTACCACAGATATCCCGGATGTAAACATTGCTAGCCACGCGTCTGTGAGAGAAAAAAACCAGACGGCGAGTTCAAATATGATTCCTGGTCACCAAAAACAGAGGCGATCGGTTTCCATACACAGTTACACTCCCACCAGGTCCGATCAAACGGGATCGGTGTTACTGAGGGTCAGTGAAACACAGAAGACTGTTTGCTCAGGTGTTTTTATATTCCAGACTTGTAAAAACTACAGACATCGCAGATTGGTACGGGATTAAAATCACGCATCCTCACTCGCTCGCTGTAAATCACACAACGTCTGTCAGTGAGGCTAATCCGACTGCAACGAGGCTTAAGTTAATATACCCTTGTGGATAATATCCGTGCACCTTGTAAAAACTTTGATATGTAGGTGATGTCATTTATATGGGCCCATTTTAAGATCAGTGCGCTTCAGGGTAGTTGTCTGGTCCTGTGCTTTTACTGATTTTTTTTATTTTATTTTTTTTTCAGCTCAGTGTTTTTATTGCCCTGCTAGCTGTTGTGTACCTGCGTTATTGCTCTTCTTATTGTTATTCAGATGTAACGCCTTGCGCTGTATCCAGCATACAAGTCACTATTGATCTAGAAAATCAGCAGATGAACACGGCACAGCTGCGGGGGGTGCAGGCAGGAGCCTCGGAGACTGCTCTCCACAGCCAGCGCACGCCGGGCCCCTTTAAGCTCCACAACTGCCCCCCGAGCCCACGTGGGTATTTACTGGGGAAGGGCTTTCTTAACAGGCTGATAAATGCCCTCCATCGCTTACAGGCCTCTGGGGGGGGGGGGGGGGGTGTAAGCCCCCGCACTGGGGGATGGGAACGCTGGACACACCTCTGCTTCGTCTCCCTGGGCTTCCGGTGCTTCGTTACAGCGTGCTCTTCTCCCACCCCGGCTGTACATCACCTCCACACTGCCTCTTTAAGCTCCTGTAAATCACACACTGAGCCGCAGACTCTGAACTGTGAGAGAGCGCAGTGCTTTATCAAAGAGTAGCGTGTTCAGGCTGAACTGTGAGAGAGCGCAGTGCTTTATCAAAGAGTAGCGTGTTCAGGCTGAACTGTGAGAGAGCACAGTGCTTTATCAAAGAGTAGCGTGTTCAGGCTGAACTGTGAGAGAGCGCAGTGCTTTATCAAAGAGTAGCGTGTTCAGGCTGAACTGTGAGAGAGCACAGTGCTTTATCAAAGCGTAGCGTGTTCAGGCTGAACTGTGAGAGAGCACAGTGCTTTATCAAAGAGTAGCGTGTTCAGGCTGAACTGTGAGAGAGCACAGTGCTTTATCAAAGAGTAGCGTGTTGAGGCTGAACTGTGAGAGAGCACAGTGCTTTATCAAAGCATAACGTGTTGAGGCTGGGCTCAGCTGAACACTGCACCAAGCAGACGCTCCTCAGATCAGAGAGAGAGAGAGAGAGAGAGAGAGAGAGAGAGCAGACACCCACTGGCCCTGTGTGCCCCTCCATGGAGTTTACACACACACACACACACACACACACACACGCACGCATGCACTCACACACACACACACTCACACACACGGTGCTCTTCCCTCTCTGCTCTCATAGGGGGGCTATTAGCTCCCGGACAGCTGCGCTCAGTCAGGCTGTGGCTGCCGGTCCCGGGGCTGTCAGCGCGGCTGAGCCTCTGCGCCTCGGCGTTCCCGGCGCTCCGGCGCTCCCGTGTCTCCGGCGTTCCGATGCCTCCTGACGGATGGGAGACGGTGCAGAGGTGGTTACTACGGGAACCGCTCTGAGTATCAAAGGCTGTCGGCCTCTTCTGCGCGTCGTTTGTCAAAGTTTAAATTCGCCGAGGCCTCCTGTAACATTCATCCTTATGAGCAGCTGCTGGTGCTGCAGCTGGAGGAGCCGTACAGGACGCCAGACTCACTTACTACAGCGATGAACAACCGCACAGCCCATCAGGCTTCATGTGTTCACCGCTGTATCACACAGCCCATCAGGCTTCATGTGTTCACCGCTGTATCACACAGCCCAGTCAGGCTTCATGTGTTCACCACTGCACCGCACAGCCCATCAGGCATCATGTGTTCACCACTGCACCGCCCATCAGGCTTCATGTGTTCACCACTGCACCGCACAGCCCATCAGGCTTCATGTGTTCACCACTGCACCGCACAGCCCAGTCAGGCTTCATGTGTTCACCGCTGCACCGCACAGCCCATCAGGCTTCATGTGTTCACCACTGCACAGCCCATCAGGCTTCATGTGTTCACTGCTGTCTTCTGCCTTTTGGTCTTTTTAATGCTGGTTAACTTACTGTTGTCAGCGTATGTGTCTTTCATAGATATCAATCTGGTACATTCTTCACTTTAAAGGACAACATCACACCATACACATAAAATATGCAGAGAGTGAACATTTAAAGAGTGGATTTTAATGTAAGGAATGATCATAATTTGTAACACACCCCAACTGAATTAGGTCTGTATCCCAGAACTAGAAACAGGACGCTACTGAGGGTCTTTGCATCAACTTAATGAGCTTAGACCCCTACCATCTACTTTGTAGAAGTCTGTTGCAAAGCTTGCTAATTCTGTTCAGATAGAGCTGGGAGACACTTAAAGTTGTTGCTTGGAGGACAATTTTGTTCTGAGGACATTTTAAACAGGTTGTTTTAAGGAGGCCCTTCATGCAGCCAAGGAATCCGGAGAGGGGACCTCTAGTGCTCCATAAATGGGCAAAGTCCGGGGAGGGTCAGTTTCAACATTTTGGGGGAATGATGTGAGTCCTTAGTCCTTGTGCTCACTGTCAAAGGAGCCAAATCCTCTCTGCGCTTTGTGTTATAATGATGTAGCATAGCTTGCTGGCGTTCCCCTGCGCGCCGGTGGGTAAAAATAGCTCCGGGCTGCAGGATGGAGCCGCACTAAACAGGATCCGTGAGGTTGGGCTCGAGGGTGAGGCTCGGTTTGATAACGGCCGCTACGGGATTCGAGAATTAGCCTTTTATATTTGATTGTGATAACAAGCAGGGGGCAGAAGGGTCTTCTTGAGTCATCCCACAAAAAGGCAAAACAAATGATTTCCAGTCATGAGAGGCACATTCGGTTCACCTGTGGCAGTATAACATGCTGTTTATGGTTATTGAGGTTTGCAGTCATTAACATTTTTTAATCGTTATGTTTTTTTTTTTTTCATGCATATTTCTGAAAAGGGCTGAGAAAGGTCAGGGCAGTGAAGCCACAATATTAGTTTGGAAGAGAGAGCCTGCATTCTCAAGATTAACTCCGAAAGTAATTATTTCTCACCACTTATCATTCTTTCTTTCAGATTGCTGTGACACAACTAATTAAAGTCCCAATAATCTATGGGAACTATGGCCCTCTCTGAGGCCTACCCAACGTTGCCGGGTAATGGAATCAAGTATATTACTGAAGTCTTGGAAAGATATTTTAGATTGTACTTGTTGTGGTATCACTTATGACACTTCTTTCTCTACAATGAAAAAATAATATTTTTCCTCGACTACAGTACAATAAATTATACTGCTTCAAACTGCCACAATCACTCATTGTTTTGACAACATTGCAGTTTTCCGCGTAGGAATCCACACCTCAGCGTTTCTGTGGCTGAGGCCCGGGCTGTTTTCTGAGAGTAATAGGTTTTTGTCCTCTCTTCAGAGAGTGCAAACTGCAGCCCAGAGGAAATTAGGAGAGAAAGTAGTATTGACAGTTGTGTGCTTTCTTAGATTGAAAGTAAACTCGACTCTACCTGATTGAAGACAAGCTCAATGTTTTCTTTACTGGTGAAATATATTTCTTTTCGAGGATGGTAACAATAGAGCTGTTTTTTTCCCCATATTGTTGCAGACTCAATGTTAGACTGAATAATACTTAAATCACTCATATTTCCACTTTGAACGTCTCCCTATTGTGTCAATATCTGGACATATGGATAATTATTTTCAAGCCCAAGCTGTTTTTTTTATTCAAATCTGATTCCAAACATTTGCTTAAATAATGTTTATTTAATTTCACACATGGCCTCTTTATCTTTGGCAAGATGACACCCTTAAAAAGTGAGCTCCAGTATTAACTGCAGTGCTCAGTTTGGCCTCGCTGTCGGTTTTCTCTGCTGAACTCTGAGCCGCTGAAAACAGTCCCCTCTCCCTGTTTTACGATTCAATACAGACTCTCCCCGCGTTAAATAGGAATCAACAACAAGCCGCCAATTAGCATGACAACAGCAGAAGGAGTGCTGTGCGCGGCTGGGCTGATGGAGATGTGGGTTAATTAGCATTCCTGGTGACCAGCGGGCTCATTACTGTGGGGGATGAGAGAGGAGAGCTGGACAGGTTGGCGGGGGGGGGGTGAGGCTTAAAGCTGGACAGGCTGAGGAGGGGCGAGGTCGTTAAACGGAGTGGGTCCCGTTTGAGGCCCCGCCAACCCCGCCTCCAGCAGACAGCCCCCCCCCCCCCCCCCCACCGCGTGCTCGTGTGTAATGGGGCTGGGGGGTGGTGGGGGGGCTTGGATTCTGAGGGATGCTGATCTTTTTTTTCTGTTGATTAATATCGGAACGCGTAGTGCAGATCGGTCCTGTTTCCTGGTCTGTTTCCTGTGTTGTGTTTCTTGATCATTGATCATGACCGTCCTGAAATTTACTCTCCAGTATGAAATGAGTATTTTTACAATTAATCACTTGTTCTGACGTGATAGATTTCTGTAATTAAAGTAATGTATGTATTAATCCACAGCTTTGATTCAATTATAATTGGCTGATTACTGCACTGTATATTTACGAGTTTATATCATTTCTAAATGAAATCACTTTGTTTTTTCAATTAAACTAAATCAATCTATTCTGGATAATAAAAAATTATGAGGATGAACACTACCAGAAACATCTTCTCCTGAAGAAATATTATTCTATGTTCTGTTATGAGCAAGCTGTTATTTTATTTACATGGCCTGCAACCTTCTATAAATGAGCTAATGAACTAAATACCAATAGGAACATGTTTCTTACAATCCATTCAAAAGCCAACCCATTAAAAAAACCAATCATCACCAGCCAATTCATTCACAAGCCAATCATCACCAGCCAATTCATTCACAAGCCAATCATCAGAAGCCAATCCATTCAGAGGCCAATCATCAGAAGCCAATCCATTCAGAGGCCAATCATCAGAAGCCAATCCATTCAGAGGCCAATCATCACAAGCCAATCATCACCAGCCAATCATCTCAAGCCAAACCATTCAGAGGCCATAGTGGCGCACAGGCCTGTGTTAAAATGGCCATGTCTCTCTCATTATCTGAACCTGGGCATTATGGGTAAAATCATGTGTACAAGAGCTCTGCTACTCCTGAATATGGCAAAAATTCACAATTCTGAATTGTATTTATATTCAACCATTTTAACTCCCAAAACATGTGATTTATCAATAATGCTTGTTTCTAATATGCAAGGTTTTCACTAAGTTTTAGAGATATAATATTGTCATAGCTGGTATTCTAATAGAAATAGTTAACAAGGAAATCTAGTTTATTGGGGAAATCTTGGGGAAAATACCCCCATCTCATTGTCTGTAGAAATCATGGAGACATCTGAGACTGAATTAGAGTACTCTAATTTGCATCAAAACAGGACAATAGAAATAAAAGAGAATTTCAAATAAATCCATTATTGTGCCTGAAGGAGGATAAAGACATAAATTTGTAATAAAATGTAAACATCAGTGATCTAGTTTTGGTGTCAGATGGTGTTGGATGTTACTCTCTAAGCTCTGAACACAGCCCTTGTTAAAGCATCTCTCTCCTGCAGGGGGTGTGTTTTAAGATCCTCGTACCCGTGTCCACAGAGCTTCCAGGCTCCCCGCCACATTCGGTCTTTTCGGAAGGTTCTGAAGCGATACCACAGACGGCTTCTTCCTCGCCCGTAAGCCGAGCGGGTAAAGCGTTCTCATGGAATCGTGGTGTTCCATTTCTCCCGCAGAATTCCAGGCGCTGGAACATTCCGTGCTGCTGCACACACGGGCCGTCCTGACCGCACGTGCTGATGCACCCTTTCATCTGCAGTCAGCATATTTTACTCTTTTATTGTGTGAAGCTTATAATGATGCTCATTTTTATTAATGGGGAGCTATTCTACCAACAGGCGATTAAATAGGTTTCAATTACTGGCAACGACATGGAAAAAAAAAAAAGATTGTGAAAGTGTAAGGATGTAGCTGTGGCATAATTATTTTATTTCCAGGGTCAGATATGGCTGCATAAATGTGGTGAAATATGAATAAGCTGCTTGGAGCTGACGCAGCGTGGGGTAAGCGCTCTACTGTGCCGGGGGGGGGGTCCCTGATAAATGTCTGTGTGGCACTTTGGTCAGAAAACAGCCTTGAAAGCAGATATAGCGCTTATTGCTAACCGTCAGACGACCACAGTGGAGAAAGATTTTATCCTTGTGGCAGAAATAATGGTCCTGGGCTTTATTTTAGGGAATGTCAGCAGCCTCATATGCGCGTATATACGGACAGAATGCATGGGTTTGGATTCATTGCTTACATAGATATATTCGGTCATGGCAGTGAGGGGAGGAAAAAAAGAGAGCGGGCGCAGAGCGGGCGCAGAGCGGGCGCAGAGCGGGCATAGAGCGGGCGCAGAGCAGGCATAGAGCGGGCGCAGAGCGGGCGCCGCTCGTTAACAGAAACTCGATAATTGCCGGGAAATGACACACGAAACAAACGCTGGCGGTGGAACTGAGCGTGTGGCTGTGTGACCGGGCCTGTCTGTCACCGGCAGCTCAGGTGAGGTGGCAGGCTGTAATCGCAGATTTACCTGAAGGCTGTACGACGAGAAATTAGCCCGAGCGTCCAGGAGAGAGCCAGAGAGGCCGAGACGCTCGCAAGGAAACTCTTTATTCTCTTTCTTAAAATTTTTAAAAAAATTTCTGCCATTATTTGAAGAGGAAAAAGCAGGAAAAACTCTCCCTCACTTAATACATCCGCACTCTCTTGTCCCCGTAAAAGCCTGTCATGAAAGCAGTCGCAAGCCCTTTCTGGAACTTTCTACCAATCAGAACCAGGAAACAAAACTTTACAAAACTTTGACATCTGCACATGTTGTTTATTATATCCATAATTGCAACTCCTGAATTTAAAGCTATTAATTGTTTTTAGGACCATTGCATGACTATATGACCGATAAAATATTGCATTAGAAAAAGCTATGTCTGCTCTGCAGAATGAATGCTCTATATGCACATCATATCAGTTCTCAGGCAACTGCTGCTTGCATTTTTGGTGATGTGCTTTATGGCAAAAGATTCATTCAAAGTTTAAGAACCTGGAAGAGGAATTAGATCATGGAAGAAGTTAAACGCATGTTTTTCAATGACCTTAATTGGTCAACCTCATTCAATCAAGGCTGTTAAACAGCATACTGCTTACTTTGTACTAGTGCTTCACATTTAAAATGTATTTGTGTTAAATATTAAAGCGGTCTGATGAGATTCAATCTGAAACTACTGCTCAGATCAGAATGCGTTTTGAAAGACGTTTTATATAGAGAAGCTCAGAGCAGTGTTGTGATTAGGGCACTGGGCTGTAGCTTAAAGAAGGAAACTGCTGTACCGTGGCTGAGCGGGTTTTACATTCATTAACTAGTGAGCGTTTTGAGTGACACTTGGTCGAGATCAGACCATTTCTGTTGAAGTTTTATCCAGTTCAGCCCTCAACTTCTCGTTCACAGATGGGCATGTACTGTACATGTACAAATACAGGCACACACACACACACACACACACACACAGACAGGTGATCATATGACATTGTTTTTATTTACCACTCAGTAGAAATGTTGAGTGCTATTTCAACACTAACAGAGCTTATATGCGTCCAGTCGGGACCACATGTACTCTATTAGAGTTAGAAGTACTCTGTAAGAGTTTATTGAACGCTGAACGTTTTACTCTGCAGCATTGGAGATGAATATTCAGGGGCAGAAATGGATCTTCAGGGAGAAAAAACTACAGAACAGCATGCAAGTCCTTCAGGAGAAGAGCAGCTAAAATTGAATATATTGATAAAGCAGTAATAGACCTGTTTCTGGCTTGATTGAAAGCCTTCTGTTTGATGAACCTATGGTCAGGCTCACTATCTATAATGTGACTAATTATAATATGAGGTTATGGAAACGGCTGGAGCCAAAATAACTGGACTGATTTTGCTGTTCTCCTGCTGGTCAGAGCCAACGGTGAAATATCTGAGCCTCTCATGCCCTGCAGCCTCATTTCATTCCCCAGTTAGCCTGGCTGCTTCACTGTGTTTTCCCCCAGTTAGACTGGCTGCTTCGCTGTGTTTTCCCCCCAGTTAGACTGGCTGCTTCACTGTGTTTTCCCCCAGTTAGACTGGCTGCTTCACTGTGTTTTCCCCCCAGTTAGACTGGCTGCTTCACTGTGTTTTCCCCCCAGTTATACTGGCTGCTTCACTGTGTTTTCCCCCCAGTTAGACTGGCTGCTTCACTGTGTTTTCCCCTCAGTTAGACTGGCTGCTTCACTGTGTTTTCCCCCAGTTAGACTGGCTGCTTCACTGTGTTTTCCCCCCAGTTAGACTGGCTGCTTCACTGTGTTTTTCCCCCCAGTTAGACTGGCTGCTTCACTGTGCTTTTCCCCAGTTAATGAGCAGGCCTGCCTGCGGAGTGAAGGCTGAATTTATTATGCATTTCTGGCTTCATAATTACGTGCCATTATAGTTTTCAGGGTTTGCCAGTCTATTGCAAGAATTATGTTGTCACCTTCCTACAGTGTTTACATTTAAATGCTCAGATTATTTAGAAATTTCCCTCTCTGGTTCACATCGGGCGTATTTAATAAGAATGCATTGCCAATTTATTAAATAACCATACATATAAGATTGAGCTCACAATTATGTGCTGTATTATATACACTGTGTCTACGGTGAACGCCGATTCGTATTCCTGTCCCAGTTTAAAGCCGTAATTTCCCTGCTAATGAAGGGCTGGAGGAAGCATATGGGTTGTTGCAGAGACCACATAAAGCGAGCGTGAGGCGCAGGATGTTCCCCAACAAAACCCGCCGTAACCGCCGTCTTAGCAGCTGCGTCCTTCCATAAAGAGTCACGTAAAATAACCTATAAATCACCGCTCCACCCACGGCATACCAAACTTCATTAAGTATGATCGTTCATACCAACATCATATTATATGACTAAATAACTGAACTTAAAATCTTGCTCTGCAAAATGCCTAAATGTAAATGCCTGGTATATCGTATTATATTGTAAATAAGTGTTTGAGCAGATGTCTGTGGCATTATGTGGGGGAAAACGTGATATTAAATGTGGGAAGATAAGAGGTTACACGCAGAGACAGCAGAAGAACGTGAAGCCCGGTTCTGGTCCGGCTCCAGAGCAGCCCTTCTGGGTCCTCCTGCGCTTTCAGCTGATTACTCAAACTGGGCCTACCAGCCTCCGAGAGCAGCTCAGCATCTGCAGCGCGCTCACACGTGTCCCAGAATGCAGCAGTGCACACCTGCAGGAGCTCCCCGCTCACACGTGTCCCAGAATGCAGCAGTGCACACCTGCAGGAGCTCCCCGCTCACACGTGTCCCAGAATGCAGCAGTGCACACCTGCAGGAGCTCACACGTGTCCCAGAATGCAGCAGTGCACACCTGCAGGAGCTCCCCGCTCGCACGTGTCCCAGAATGCAGCAGTGCACACCTGCAGGAGCTCCCCGCTCACACGTGTCCTAGAATGCAGCAGTCTCATCACACGCAGTGAGCACCTGCAGCAACCCCTCCCTCACGTGTATCCCAGAATGCAGCAGCTGTTTCGCAGCCCCGCGTTACTTCAGACAGCAGCCGTTCACTTTGCTCCCAGGAGTGTATGCTGGAATTCTCCGGAGGACGCCGGACTTCAGTACTCTTATTTTTTTTTATTACTCGTTATTCAGCTGGCTGCAGTGCGGCTCGATTCATGTGCTAATGAGTCCTTTATCGTACGGGGGGGGGGGGGGGGGGAGCCTGGCTCCCCCAGGTGAGTTTGGTCCGCGGGAAACACCATTGTGTGTGCGAGCACCTGGCTCATCTGTAAAAAGACCGGTCTCTCCATCTCAGTCCTCCTCCATCACTGGTCCGCCCCACCTTTTCAGTGAAGACAAAGGAAGCTGAGGCGCACTGCTGTAATGTATTCACCGCCTTCTCTGTTTATATTTCCCACAGAGTTCCTGGGAAAAAATAAAATATTGAACGTTTTCACCTTGTTTAAAAAAACTAAAAAAACCCATCAGTTCATTGAATTTCATTGACACAGGACTGACCTCTTGAGCAAGAAACTGATGCTGAGCACATGAAATGAAATGCAGAGAATGAAATATCAGCTGACCAAACCCCCCCCCTCCCCCACCCCCCCACTGGCTGAACCACAGCGCAGATAATGAGGGAAGGGTTTCTTGGCGCTTCTCTTTCTTACGCTCGCTTGTTGCGTTCTGATGCTGCGCATTTGTGTGCCGTGTTTTCTGCTCACTGACGGGGGTAATGGGGATTTCCCCTGACGCAGCTCGCTGAATAACACCTGCACATTAGGGAAGGCCCGGGAGGCGGGAAGGCCCAGAGGGGTACCCGTAATTCCTCTTTATTAAAACTTAATAGAATGGTGCCATCGTAGACCCTAATTACACATCAGTTGGCCCCTACTCACATCAGGGCAAGCAGCTGTGTCTTCATTATCTTCCTGTTATCTGCATGACGAACGCTTGTGCGTGTAAAAAAAATAAAGCCAGTGACATCATTGTTTGGATAAGTTGGTTTATACTTTTGGGTGGTTGTGTCTGTGTGTGTGTGTCAGCTCCAAGGTTTGGAGATTGCCACACAGATCTCACACACGCGCACACACACACACACACACACACACTCACACACGCACGCACACACACGCATGCACGCACACACATACACACACACACACACAGCTCAGAGGTTTGCAGATTGTTTCCCAGATCGCTGCAGAGGAAGGTGATCAGAGGCTGAAACGGCTGAGGCTGCTTTTGTTCCTGGAGATTAGTCTCCCTGTGGATGTGTGCTGTACCCAGCAGATGTGCTATTGTGTTTTCTGTTGTCGCTTTTTTTTCCTGCTCCCAGTGGTATTTGCATTAGTTGTGACTGAGCTCTTTGTAGAACCGCCACGCTCAAGTTCAATAAACAGCCTGCTGTTGTCTCTGGGCTGTTCTGCTGTCATCATCTCTGGGCTGTTCTTCTGTCATCATCTCTGGGCTGTTCTGCTGTCATCATCCCTGGGCTGTTCTGCTGTCATCATCTCTGGGCTGTTCTGCTGTCATCATCCCTGGGCTGTTCTGCTGTCATCATCTCTGGGCTGTTCTGCTGTCATCATCCCTGGGCTGTTCTGATTGGTTTAGAGGATCCTGATCCAGAGCGCTCACAGGAAGCAGCCTGGAGGCTCTGTTAGACGGTAAAAGCCCGGTGACTCGTCTGGTTAATGCAGTCTGGTGCGTTGCGGGAGTGAGGCCGATCCGGTGAGCCCCTGCCGGGCTGAGTGCCTGTAATGGCCATCATCACGCAGGAAGGGCGGACTTCAGTCAACAGGGCAGCTCCTGCCTCCTCGCCCCATATCCTCTCCCCAGCGTCAGGGGCACTCCCTCTGAGTGAGCTTTTACATTACATTACATTACATTACATTACATTACATTACATTACAGGCATTTAGCAGACGCTCTTATCCAGAGCGACTTACACAACTTTTACATAGCATTTTACATTGTATCCATTCATACAGCTGGATATATACTGAAGCAATTTCGGTTAAGTACCTTGCTCAAGGGTACAACGGCAGTGTCCTACCCGGGAATCGAACCTGCGACCTTTCGGTTACAAGTCTAGTTCCCTACCCACTGTGCTACACTCCGTCCTTTTACATGCAGGTATTTAACAGCTCGCATTTTACACACAGTCCACTTCTACAGCTGCTGACCTAACTGAAGCATTTCAGTATCCTACTCAAGGGTACTGTACAAGCAGCAGTGCCCCACCTGGGAATCAAACCTGCAACCTCTGAGTTAAAGCCACGGAGTTCCCCAGCCAGTGTAATATAGCGCTGCACTGCTCTGCCACCCCAGCGTCACGGCGTGACTTCAACAGCACCGCCTCTCCCAGCAGCCTCAGCAGCCAGGCAGCCTGATTTACATCATCGCTGAATGCTGCAGAACTTTGCCCTAAAATGAGTGCAGGTCTGTCCTGGATGTAGTCACGTTTAGCATTCCGACAGTAAGTCATGCTGTATGTTTATAAGCCATGTGTATCTCGGCCTTGTGAGGGCCGTTACTTGGCGTGTTCTTGGCGTGTTCTTGGCGTGTGTAATTGCTGTCCTCGGGTCTAGCGTTTGAATGCGTACGGAGGGGGGGACCCAGCCGAGGTACTGAGGAGTACGGAGGGGGGGACCCAGCCCAGGTACTGAGGAGTACGGAGGGGGGGACCCAGCCGAGGTACTGAGGAGTACGGAGGGGGGGACCCAGCCCAGGTACTGAGGAGTACGGAGGGGGGGACCCAGCCCAGGTACTGAGGAGTACGGAGGGGGGGACCCAGCCCAGGTACTGAGGAGTACGGAGGGGGGGGACCCAGCCCAGGTACTGAGGAGTACGGAGGGGGGGACCCAGCCGAGGTACTGAGGAGCGGGTTTTAAAATCCTGACGGCAGCACAGCGGAGACCAGGCGCTGCGTGACAGTCAGCCGGAGCGTTGCGTGGGCACTTCCTGTCTCTCACGCGCCACTCCTCTGCGTGATTGGGCAGCCCCCTGAGTCAGTTCCCCTGTCAGTCAGTCTCAGAATTGTGACTGACATTCCAGAGACAGGGAGACCTGCAGTTATGGCTGGGAAGTCCAATGTGTTCCAAAAAGTTGTTCCTACGCAGTTGCTGAAGTTTGTCAAAACAACCATGTGATGATAACAGTATTTCATAATGGCAAAGGATTGTTTTTTGATATGATAGAATATGGCCATGGCATATAGAAAGTTTATTTTAATCAAAATGCTGCTGTGTGTGTGTCCGTTCCAACTGCCAGGCTCTGGGCCACCACTGAAATTCTATTGCGCTAAATTGTGTTCTAAATGATGTCAGTTGTACTGCGTTTGTACCAAATGGAGTGATTTTATCAGGAGCCAGGTCAGTTCCATCGCACTTTTAATCCCCCTCATTCATCAGGAACATGAAAGACGATTGTTTCAGACATATTTTTGTGCTTTGATAAGAGGCCTAATTATCAAACTCATGAGCTCAAATTTTAATCCCTCATTCCGTCAAATTTCTGCCAATGAAATGTGGTGCATCTGTAAAATCCACTTAAATGCAAATGTCAGTCATATTTATAGGTTTCCACTGATTTACAGACCGTGTCTGTAAATTGCCATAATCTAATTATAATTTTCAGAGGCGATTGTTAGGAAAACAAATGAAAGAGCTTCGCTGAGCGAGAGCAAGCTGTGGCGTTTGGAACGGGGGAGAGAGAGAGAGAGAGAGAGAGATAGCGAGGGGGAGGTAGCGAGAAAGAGAGGAGGGGAGGAGAGAGAGGAACAGAAAACAAGATAATCCCTTGGCCGTTTCAACTGTGGAGAGCAGAATGTTTGCTGCTGCAAAAAAATAAATATTCAACAGTTGACTTGGAAGCAATCTGCTCCTGCCTGCACTTTTAGGATGATGTCAAGATCCCCCCCCCCCCTCCACCGCCTCGGCTCGGTGCCGGAAAAATACTGCTTGGAAATAGAGAATTACGGTCACTGGAAAAAAAGAGAGCAATGATTAAAATTCAAATCTCACGTTTGGATGTGCGGCTGGAACTGGTGAGGATGGGAGGGGAGTGTGGTGCACGTTTGCACCGCTGCGTTTCCGTGCCAACGTGAACTTATAGGGTCCCGTCTCTGTGCTAACTGGACTTTTAGGGTCCCGTCTCTGTGCTAACTGGACTTTTAGGGTCCCGTCTCTGTGCTAACTGGACTTTTAGGGTCCCGTCTCTGTGCTAACTGGACTTTTAGGGTCCCGTCTCCGTGGTAACTGGACGTTTAGTAGACCTTAACGCATCTTGCAGGCGTTTATGATGTCTGTGCTGAGTGTGGCTGAGTGCAGGGTGAGAGCGGGTGTGGCGCTGGGCGTCCTCGTCCCCGCTGTAGCTCACCGGAGGGAGCTTTAATCTCCCCCAGCGCCGCGCACCCAGCAGGTCCGCTAAGTGGGGCTGTCAGGCGCGGGAAGCAGGCGGAGAGATGGACTGTCAGATAGAACCTCCTCTCTTTAAATGGCCGTGCTGAGCTGTCAATCACTGGGCCTGCCTGCCTGCCGGCCACACTGCCATCCTCTGTGCAGCAGTGCTCCTGCAAACACACCATCTTACACACACGCACACACACACACCTACACCATCCTCTGTGCAGCAGTACTGCTCCTTCACTAAACGCCCTCTCCACATACACACCATCTTACACACACACATGCACGCACGCACGCACTCTTACACACACACCATCTTACACGCATGCACGCTCACGCACACATGCACGCATGCACACACACACTCACACAATCTTACATTGCACACACACATACGTGCACGCACACATGCTCTTACACACACACACGCTCTTACACACACACACAATCTTACACGCATATGCACACACACACACGCGCACACACAATAGTGAATGAACTGAAGCTTGCATGTTTGTCTCGTATCCAGGTGAAGGAAATGCCATAACCTGTTATAGGTAAATAGTTGCGCTTCAGTTTAGATAACTAATTCTGCACAATTACTGAGAATTATGACCAGTAAAATAACTGTGAAAGAGTTTAAATGAATCTTATATTATTGTACATGACCTTACACATCCTTCTTCAGTAAGTCACAATACGTTTGTAGTGTAACAGCGGATCAAATTGCATGCAGATCTTTCTTATGGTTAATTGTGCTTTCTGCTTAATCGTGTTTCATTGCAGAACTGAGCATGGAATGAAAGATCTCATTTTCATTTTATTTGAGGAGTTTCCTTGTGAGTCTTCAGATGCTTCTGGGGTCTGTGTTTGTCCTTGTGGATGGCTGGAGTTGGCAGTCTGAACCCACAGCCAGTCTCCCGTTGCCCCTGAATCAGAGGTGGACTTGGTTAATGACTGTGCAGTGAAATGGCACCTTATCCAGGGCCGGTAAAGGTTGACTGTGAACCTGCAGCCCCCTCACAGCTTCCACCGTGTTCCCCAGGAACTGATTGCTATTATTTACTGGCTAAGACAGGCACCATTAACCAGGGCGATATTTTTACCTGGAGCCCATTCCTACAGCTGTACTTCTGCTTTAATACCCGACTCAAGGACACAGTGCCCAATGCACTTCAGAGCCAATCGCTGTCAGTTGCACAACTTCAAGTGAGCTTTGCCGTATAATTACACAAAGGAATATCTGTTAAAGAAGTTCTGTCCTTAGCTATCGTGAGCCAACAAGAGCAAGGGTATCACTTACCCTTCCACCTCCAACTTTAGTAATTGAATTAAAATCTTATCTTGTATTGCGTGTTATTGAATAAATGTTGTAACCTGTTGCTATGGTTATTTTTCTTCATTTCCTTCTATTTTGGGATTTCTAAGCTGATAATTTGTCAGTTTATGTGTAGTGTTTCAGAACTGTAATGAGGATGCATATTCCATACCTATACACAGATATAATGCACGGCTGTCAACCAATCAGACCTGAGTATTCACCCAAATCGTGGTGCCCAGGTGCTGCTTTGAATCTTAGTTTAAGTAAATCTAAAATAAGCAGCAAGTACAAGCACAGGGTGAATGAACTCAAATGGTGGATGTGTGCTCGAAGTGTCCACTTTAGAACTTCCGCTCGCTCTGTTCAGGAACACACCAGGAAGATAACTCAGGCGATACTTTGTCATTGAAACCGCTCCTATTTTAAGGCACTATCTATCACTGGAAAATAACTTCTCTGCCTGTTTTCTGTGGATGATCATTTCAGATGATATACTGCAGTCTCTATTTTTATTTCCAAAAATGTGTAATTTGCTTGCTGATCTCAAAATCCCTATTTATTTATATTTATGGAACCTGACTTACTGGTTTATGACTGCATGATAAAGACCTTGAAACTACCCTTGATTACATTTACATTTTGTCACTTGGAAAATGATTTCGGAGAGTGTTGCAAAAGTGCATATTCCAAAACTGCTTTGCACAAAGGACTGGACAGCTAACAAATGTAGCGCTAAATGGATGGATGTTCCAGATACTGTAGAGAGACTTTGACGAAGACACACACCTTATTGTGTGAAAGCTGATTCTTGATTAGACTATTCTATAAGACTATACAGAATGAATGCAATGCACTGTTAAGCGCAAGAAACAAAAAGGATGCAGAGTTCTAACATCTGCCACCTGGATGAAATATTAATCTGCGGTAGACTACTCAAAACACAGAGCCTGAGGGACAGAAAGGAACGCCGTTAAAACAAAGCATCTAAATATTTCAAAAGTGCAGAGGTGAAGAGAGGCCTTGGATTGGAACGCGTAAAACAAAGATGCTTTATCCCACATTCCGGTTTGAGAAAAGAAAAACATTTTCAGGCTTTTCTCTCTACTGCAGAGGTAAGTGCTACTCAGCCAGTAAAATAAAATAATACAGGCGTTCTGGGGAACAGGATGCAACACCCAATGGTTTTATTTGGTCTTTCTGATTTTCTGTCTTGCATCTTAACAATGCAGCAGCGAAAGACGCTATAAATTGTTTATTTAGGTTACTTTGCCACAGTGATTGCACACCAGTGATGCACTTGGTTAATTCACTCAGTACAGAGTGGTAAATGTGTGTGAAATTAGAGCCCGTGTCTAAGACTCTGAGTTTTACACACACTACTGAGGACCGCAGTCCTCACAAACGCTTATCCCCGAGGAGAGTGCAGGGATTGTATTGGCCATGACGTGCTGAATTTAATTGGTTAAGGCCAAGTGCTTCGCGTTTATTGAATACTTATTGTCATTGTCAGCAGTGAGCTACACATATATGAACATCTGCAGTTATATGTAACAGTGATGTGGGGTGTGTGTGTGTGTGTGCGTCCGTCCGTCTGTGTGTGTGGGGTGTGTGTATGGGGTGTGTGCGTGTCCGTCCTGTGTGGTAGTGGCCCAGGAGTTTTATCATTCCTGTGGGTTCTTGTGATTATAGAGTCTGCACGTCGCTATCAGTTCTGTGTGAGGATTAATCCACGGTCCAAGTACCTGATATTATATCCTTTCAGAGCCTCCAGTAGGCCGAGACGCCAGAGATGAATATAGATATCCACAATTTTCATATAATTCCATATTGATTTTTCACTTAAGCCTTCCCTAATGTCCATTGTTAAGTCGTCTAATATCATAATCAAATCTACAGCAGCAACAGTGGCCATGGAGCAGCTGGACATAAATCTTGATTGTTTAACAACAAAAAAAATCTATACGCTCTCTAGAGCAAGGTGTCCCTGTACCGTTCTGCTCTGTCTCTGGTTTTCTTTAGCGGTATTAAACTCGTGGGTGTAGAGCACACGGGCATAGAGAAGAAAGCCGCTGTTTCACAGGCGCTCGTCTGAGAAAGGTCAAAGGTGAGAGGGGCTTATGGGAGATGCACAGAGCAGTTCAGTTCAGGATTTGGTCTCACGAAACCTCAGAATCTGCTCACTTTTGGGCTTTCGAAAAACCAGAGTGCCAGAGAATCATGACTGTCTATCAGCTCTCAGTGTCCCAGTGAGTAACGCTCCTTTGAGTGCGCTCCCTCTCTCCCACAATTATCATCTCGTTAAAAGTGTTTTATTATTCCATCGCCGGCTTTTTTACTGAAAAAGCATGACGCCAGCTCCCGGCTGTGATGGGTAATCTCTCGCTGTGATGGGTAATCTCTCGCTGTGATGGGTAATCTCTCGTTGTGATGAGTAATCTCTCGCTGTGATGGGTAATCTCTCGCTGCTCTACGCTTCTGAGCCTGATGCAGTTGCCCTTCCTCACACATTCAAAAGGGGTCCTGCATAATTTAGTACTTGTGCGATCAATGGCATATATATTTTTATATTTTATCCCTTTACCATTTGTACCACTGCAATACAAGTGGTCCTTTACATCTAAAATTCAAAGTGTAAAAAAAAAAAAAAAAATTTAAATGGAATTCTCTGTGAACTGGAAATATTCTGGTTAATTTCTCTACAAAAGTGGTTCCCTGGAGGCCTTGATTAATAAATGAACCATCTCCTGCTCAGGCTATCCACAGCCCGGTCTAACCACAGCCCGGTCCAACCACAGCCCGGTCTAACCACAGCCCGGTCTGCCCACAGCCCGGTCCATCCACAGCCCGGTCTAACCACAGCCCGGTCCATCCACAGCCCGGTCCATCCACAGCCCGGTCCATCCACAGCCCGGTCTAACCACAGCCCGGTCTAACCACAGCCCGGTCCAACCACAGCCCGGTCCATCCACAGCCCGGTCTAACCACAGCCCGGTCCATCCACAGCCCGGTCCAACCACAGCCCGGTCCAACCACAGCCCGGTCCAACCACAGCCCGGTCCATCCACAGCCCGGTCCAACCACAGCCCGGTCCAACCACAGCCCGGTCCATCCACAGCCCGGTCTAACCACAGCCCGGTCCATCCACAGCCCGGTCTAACCACAGCCCGGTCTGCCCACAGCCCGGTCCATCCACAGCCCGGTCTAACCACAGCCCGGTCCAACCACAGCCCGGTCTAACCACAGCCCGGTCCAACCACAGCCCGGTCTGCCCTCTATGCGCTCGCTGAATCACTCTTTTCATTTACGGCACTAGTAAGGGTTAGGGTTAGGGTTAGTAAGGGCATTAACACTGGGATGTGTGTGAATGTGAACAGTACACAGGTGTGCCCCTCCTCCTAATGACTGAAATGGCCTACTTGTAAATCATATATTTTCTTTTGGTTATTCTATCACAAACAATGTGATTTTGCAATTTTGATTTATGTGAATCCACAGTGAGAACAAAATAATGCATCCTTTTTATAGATCAGTGGGAGATAGCTTGTTGGTTTGTCATTGTAGAACATAGCTGTTATATGAGTTTATATTGTCTGTCTGGCTGTGGCATAATGAATGTTCCGGAGAGTAAAATTATGGCGATGATTTTTTTGATTGCCTTGCTATACAGCCGTATATGTTTGATCCAGTAGCAGCTGCAGAATACATTTAGACAAGCCAAAATGATTTATTCATTTTGGTGCATCAGACTGTAGAAAAGCATATGGCTTCACAAACAAAGCCTCAGGTGTGAAGAAGCTCCTTCAGCTAGTTAGTTAACATCAGCTAAAGCTCTCTTGACCAACAGTGACCTCATGTACAACTTTAGCTTTTTTTCAGATTGTTACAGTATGGAAATAGACAATGACGTTTCGTGCATCATTACTGAGGCCAGGTTGTTTTAAAAACTTATTTTCAGGCCTCATTGCTTTCTGAACAGATGGCGTGCGGACCTCTGCTCGTGCGGTAGCTAATGCTTGTTAATGAAATTGGAAACCCGCTATTTGGGGAACGCTGAAAAAAGTTTAACCTCCACAAAGGTACGCCTTCCTATATAAAGGACCTTCATTTTATGAGCACTTTGAGTCTGAGATGATAATCTGTGAGAGTGCTGAGGTCCTAATGGTGAAATAATGAGCATGTGGGGCAGGAGAGACCAGGAAGCTGAGCGGAGAGGAGAGCTGTTTCAGCTTCCTGTCTGCACATTCAGCTTCCTGTCTGCACATTCAGCTTCCTGTCTGCAGCTTCAGCTTCCTGTCTGCACATTCAGCTTCCTGTCTGCAGCTTCAGCTTTCTGTCTGCAGCTTCAGCTTCCTGTCTGCACATTCAGCTTCCTGTCTGCTGTTTCAGCTTCCTGTCTGCACATTCAGCTTCCTGTCTGCAGCTTCAGCTTCCTGTCTGCACATTCAGCTTCCTGTCTGCAGCTTCAGCTTTGTCTGCAGCTTCAGCTTCCTGTCTGCAGTTTGTCCCTCTGTGAGTGTTCTAACTCCGCCTTCCGGAAGGTTCCGTGGTGGAGAGCCGCGTGTCTGTGAGGTGTATCGACGTGTTCCGGTTGAGTCTACAGAGGCTGTCACTGCGGCTGCTTGTGACTCCCGGCTTTCAGTGGCCTTCATTTTAATCAATTTCTGGTTTTTGCATCGATTTGCTTATTTTTGAAGAGACAAATACGTGCATTGTATAAGCCCAAAGTATGTCTGTGAATTCTGGCAGATCTGAATGAAATAACTAGACTGGATCAATATACAGCAGAACCACTTCAATCAATGCACAGCACTACCACTGCTTTACCCCAGGCTGGCCAGTGGAGGATGGGCTCCCCCCCATAACCAGGTTTTCTCCCCTCAGGCTCTCGCTCTTTGGGGGTTCAGGTCCGTTTCTTGCCCTGAAAAGCGTCTTTGCGACAGTTTTGTGTAAAAAGCGCGATACAAATAATATTGATTTGACAGAACCTCTGAACTTTGAGCACATTGGGGATTCATTTTTTTCAATGTTGACTTGACCCAAAAATACATTTCCATTTTCTCATGCTTTTGTATTCTGCTTAATTTTGTTCTCTCATTTTTTATGATATAAAACTAGTGATTTTACCACATCCTAGAGTGCTGAATGAACCGTTTTCTTTTTTTATCTTTGATATTATAGAACGTTCTGCTTAGATTGTTTCAAACTAAGTGAAAATTGAAGACACAGTCCTAATATGGCAAGGGTGTTCAAAAATGATTTCTTCCCAGGTTCCCTGATCCCTCTGAGATGAAGTTTTGAAAGTGCTGTCTTTCATGGCCATGTTTTTGCAGTCTTGCCCCTGGCAAAGTCAATGCTAAAGATGGTGTCATGTTTTCAAATAGGCCACATGACACCTTGTGCTTCACAGCATAACCACAGTGACTGTGATGTGATCTCTAACAAGTTAACTACAGACCCCATAAAGCTTTGTGCTACAGCTGCATGTATAAAAAAATGTCTTATACATGTGCTGTGTCTGTTTGCCACCTTAGCCATTTCACTCCCGGGGCGGGGGGGGGGGGAGGAGGGCAGGGTTGGGGCGGGGTCGGGGTGTCTTGGGGGGTCGTCCTTGTTTGTTTCTGTGCGAGGTCTCTGAAAGTGTCACCACCGGAGAGCTGATTGGACTGATGCCACTTCCTCTCTCTCACTTCCTGTCTCAGACCCTGTGCTGAAGCAGTGAAGCCCAAGTGTCCAATAGGGAACCTCGCTGGCTGCTGTAGCTGAGAATCTCAGTCTGTGAGATCAAAGTGGTCTCGGAATGAAATGTGACGCATCGGGGGGAGCAGGTCCCGTCAGAAGGGTAGATTTCGGCTGAAAGACTGCTCGAGAAAAATTGAACTTCTTGAGGTTAATAGATGAGCTGGTAGGCTGTTCGTCTTACTAGGAGAATTACACGAAATGAAGGAAAGGTAAAAAATAGATAAATAGATAAAATAAATACTGATTACACATGAGTATTATTTGAATGAGGTTATGTTTTGGAATTCAACAGGTTTCATAATTATTCAATTATAAGCCAGTTTTTTAATCAGCTGTGAGATTAATTATCTTCAGTTAAAGTACCGCAGACGGCTTTGCTTGTGTGTTTATTGATGAGTGTAATAAAGCTGCAGAGGACACGCACGCACACACGCACACACACACACACACACGCACACACACACACACCACATTAATGAGCTGGAGAGCCAGAGGACGAGACTAGATGAGAGAAAAGGTCACACGCAAATAGCTCAGAAATTGCTGTTAAAAATTAGTTTTTGCAATTATTTGAGCGTGTGACCTTCAATTAATTACTGTCAGCTAAGTAAGGAACATGTTGTCTAAATGTTAGTGTACGCAATCCCCTGAAACAAGCAAGGTTTGCAGACATCCTGATAATTTTGTTTTCGTACTAAAAGTTTTTATATTGATCTGTGCCAGGCAATTACATTAAACCCAAGGGACTGTCTTTATTGAAAATGATTTAGCTTCAGTTTAATGTTTCCATTGAGTTATGAGTACTATCTTCAACAGCTCAGAGAGCATCTGTGTGAGGGGGAAAGGAGATTCAGTTTCAATCATTTTTATTTTTATGTACAAAATCGCAGGTCAAGCTGACTCATAAGGTTCTAACAACACTTAGAGGTACTGTAGGAAGACTCTTTTCCGTGGATTGTAATGTTTGCTTCTGTTTAACATGCAGCCCATGCAGTGAGTATAAGACGACTGAGTTGTGTTCAGACGCGGTTTAGTTTAGTAACCTGGAGTTGAGTTTAAGATGTTAACCTGTCAGCTGTTGTTTTGATTGGCCACAGCCTTATTAGTTACTCGCCTGTAATCTAGTTAAATAATTGCAGCGGTCCTGGTGAACAGAACCTCTTCATTGTTCTGAGCAGACCAGGGACACGTTCTGCAGTATCTTTTTAAATGATAAAAGGCAGTTATAGTTATATATATATATATATATATATATCAGATCCACCTCTTGACTTTTAATCATTGAAATTAGATATTTATGAGAGATGGTTAAGTTTTCATCATGATGCATTTTAAAAGTCAAATGCCATATTCCATTTCAAAGTTCATTGCAAGAAAAGATGCAGTTTTGACATTGTAAAAACATTTATTCATCCATTGTAGTCTGGTGATTAATGTATTCTGCAGTGAATATGTCAGCATTTCATGTAGTCTGTGTGGTTATTTCAGCGTTTCATTCTTACAACAAAAGTTATTCACAAATTATTGTCCTGAAGACTGCGTGGAAGGTTGGCACAAATGTTTAATTAAAATCATTTACATAATTTCCCTCAGCTCTTGCAAATTTGGCGTATGTCATATGCACTGGAGGTGTACCTCTCTCTGCGAGTTTGTGAGTGTACGGGAGCACTTGTACTGCACTGTAAGTGCTGCCTTGAAGCTGTTTTGAACATTATCATCAATTTGAGGCTTATGTTTTTAAATAGCTGTGATAAAGAAAGAAGGTGAGACACAGTTCTCAGATGATAATTTATGTAAGTGTGTGTACAATAAATCTGAGCCCTTTTTGATTTCTCATCACGGTGTCTCTGTGAACAATAGCGTGAAGCGCTTGTGTTAAATGACTAAGTTATTATGAACGGCTTTCTTTGTCGTGGGTTTACCGTCTTGTCTCAGGTCTTGAGTGCATAATTACATACAGGAGATGCTGTTTCCACTCATTATTCTGAGCTGTTTGTTTGTCTTTCCTAACACAAGTGTTCTAACTGCTCCTTCTTATGTGTGACTTTATCGTAATCAAGCCACGTTTCTGTGCTGTGTATGGGCATGCTCCAGCTGAGTTTACAGTGCAGTGCTATGGGTCTTCTTTTGGCTTCCGGCATTAGCTGGCCTACATTTAAAGCCCGACAGGTGAGCATGTCAGAGCAGCTCAGCTACACGCCCTCCGGAGAAACTAAATCAGTACCGCCGCACGCTCCCGAATCTCCCCCAGAGACGTGCGGGAGAGCGATTCCACGCTCCCAAGATCTCCTGTAAATCATCCGTTAGTATCTTCCTCCTTTTTTAGAATGAATCTTATGTGCGACAGGCCTGCGCTGTAGCAGTCAAAGTACAGTATTATCCCTCAACCAGAAGTCTGGACCATGTTCCAGGGGGTGTGGGAAAGCTCAGGGAAGCTGGGTATTTAGGGTATTTTTTAACATGAGAAAGGAGAGGGGGTAATAAATGTCCTGTAATCTGAAGGAACCATTTAGAAACTACCCCTACACAGTCCAGTGTTAATGCAGCTCCAACAGTGTACATATGAGTTCAAAAGGGACCATATGTACAAGGGCCCAAATTCCTCCAGTGAGCCCGGGCGGCCCCCTCTGAGGGACTGATCAGCGGCACTGACCGGTCCCTGGTCCCGTTTGTTAGGGTGGTCAGTCAGACCCGACGCCGTCGATGTCCCTCTGACTGTGACGCAGGTGCGACGGTCGCCCCCGGAGACGCGCAGAGCTCACACAACGCTCCCGCCGCAGGAGGGGGATCGATCTCGGCCTTACGAGCGCCGTCAGGAGGAGGGCGTGGAGGGCGGGGCTTCTCCTGCACGGGCTGAATGAAAAGAGACGGGGGGGGTGTGTAGGAACGCACACACACGCATCCTTCACATGAGTCATAGTCTCCTTAGCAAGAGTTTGGAGAAATGTAACGTTATTACAATACCCCAATAATGACGCTGTCATGAGGAGGAAGTGAATTGATGAGCTGGCCCCAGGAGACGGGTTTTAGCGTTCGACGGTCGGGAGGCTTGTGGGAAAATGTTCTCTGTGTGGAATGCAGCAGGACGAGGCGCGTTGGAGTCGGCTGAGGACGGAGTGCCTGGCGGAGGACGGAGGGCCTGGCGGAGGCAGCCTTCATTAATGAGCGGAGGTGTAGGGGGCCCGGAGTAATCCCCACAAAGCCGCGCGCACCCTTGCGCTGTTGTCATTTAGATGGAATCTCTGACCCTGCTGATTAAACCATCTTCATAATTGGAAATATCAGCCCTTGGCCTTTAAAGACATCGCGTTTATTTCACTCACACACGGCAATTAAAATGCAAAAAAGGCAGAGCAAGGTTAGCTTATTTCAGCTGCTTGGGAGAAATCGCATAACTCACTGAGCACGTTGGTGCTTTTTGGTCTAAATCAATCCTTCCTTTTATTGGAGCAAAACCGATGAACTCCATCGAGGAGCGCGTGCGCTGCCTGATTCTCTGGCACCGGAGCATCAGACAGAGAAACTGATGAAAATAACCACATTTGGTCCCCTCTCTCCCTCCCTCCATCTCTCCCTTCATCCCTTCATCTCTCTCTCTCTCTCTCTCTCTCTCTCTCTCTCTCTCCCCCCCCCCCCTCCATTTTGGCTGTTTTGAGAGAATGCACTGCTGTGCTTTTATTCTCGACATATCTGCACTGTGTGTAATGAATGCATATTGGCTTTATGATGCTGTCAGTGCGAGGATGGTGGCTTGTGGCATTATATGATAAATTAATTGAAACGGGGGTGGTGGGCTGGGGGGGCTCTTGTGTCTGTGAGAGATGAGTGAGTGGCCCCTGTCTGAGGTGCGTGTCTTTGGAGGGGATTGTAACAGGACGTGTTGTTCCTAGCTTCCCAGGGCTAATTAAACCACAGCAATCAAATCCTTGCGGGCCAGAGCATCATTACTTTCTTCCAAGGTGGCAAATTAAAATGGATTTTCGCCGAGCCTCCTGACCACGCGGCGACCGCCTCCGTTTTTATATTTCGGTCCGCCATTGCGCGGGGCGACCGGGGGGGGGGGGGGTGGCGGGGCATTCGTCCACGTGCCGCGTGCCATGCTAATGACCGCGAGGCTAGCTGAGGCCCCATGCATTTTTCATGGGGGGAGGAGAGCAGGTGCTGCAGAGGAGAAGCGCCCCCTTCCTGATTCCTGCTCCTTTCTCCCGTCTGCATCGCGCTGAATGGGCCTGATTCACTCTGCCTAATGGATTTTCTGTCAAGGTGAAGCCGGCTTTAATCATGGAGCTTCCTGAATATTTTATAAGGGAAAGGGCCAGGCAGAGTCACAGTGCTGCTGAAGGGTTGTGGAGCAGCGTGGAGCTCCTCCGCTCGTCCAGCACTGATTTCGATGGCGGGGAGGGGTTAGGGTTAGGGTTAGGGAGGGGCACTGCTTCCCTGCAATGGTGCGGCCCGGCCTACTCTGCAGCTCTCTCTACTCTCTGGCACTGTGGGGACTTACTTCTGCTGTGTGGTGCAAGTGTCATATGTGCAGAATATGTGGTAACACTTTTGTTTTGGGTTCACACATTAATGACCCATAAAGACCTCATTAATAGTCATCAATAACTTATTTATTCACTAGTAAATGGTTCCAAACCATTTATAAGGGCTTCGCTTAGGTACCATCGTATTGATGCATTATTTTCCATAGTGCTTGGCACCAAATATTGCCAATTACCAAATATGTGTTCGCTGAACATTGTGTGCAAGGAACTGCAAGGACAGATATTTGTCGTCTCAGGCAATATTGTCATTTGCACAGTCTTGCTTTTCTTGAATACCTTCAAGCTTCAGTGACTTGGCTGCCTGCAGTATTTGATCTTTTAATGTATGCATTTGTGTGCTTATTGAACACTCCCTTATTTACAGTGTGCCTTGGTATATTAGAGCACTGGAATTTAGTCTGCTGGTTCTTATACTCAGCTGTCACGATTACATGCACTACACCATCATCAGTTTTGAATAAGTGGTGCCATGGAAACTTAAATCACAAGCACTTGAAAATTAATGTGCCGTTGAATTTAAATGAAAATGTACGATACAATTGAATTTTCTCTGAGCTTCGGGTTCCTTTGGAATTAGTCAAGTGCAAAATCACCAGCTGCATTAAAGACTAGCGGAGTTTCTGTTATCGAATCTGGACTGTGGCTGGCAGCACAACAGGGCCACAGAGATGACCGTGCCTCTGTGCTCACCAGCGACCCCTGCTGGTCATACAGGGGGCCACAGTCTGTTTGCTCCAGTTGCACCCAAGCAGCCAAAACCGGACTGTGTTTTTCAGCTGGGCAGGCATGGAGGAACAGGCAGCTTTTAAAAGGCTTGGGCAACTCAATCAAACCCAGAGGAAACTCTCTCGGTTGCATCTAGCCCCACACTGCAGCCACTTACTGCGGCAGAATTACACTCTGCACCCAATGACAAACTGTTGCCATTCATAATTGAGCAATATACTTTTAAAGCTTTTTTCATAGTGATTCTTGCTACTGTTAATCACATGCATGAGATTAAAAAACAACAAACAAAAACAAGCCAATTTGTCATTTCAATGAACCAATATACGTAACTACATTTGCCATTACAGTAGCCTATAAACCATATCAACCCGATTTGTTCTTACTATAGATATATTGTTTATGACGGCTTAAAAACAACAATTCGCCGTAACATTCTGAATTGTTTGTCACTGCGCATTGATTTCGTCGCTGTAGCTCATCAGGTTTATTAAATCAGTTTCACATTCCCCTGCCAGCCTCGCATTGTGTTAATGATAAAGGCTTGCACGCCCCAGAGAGGCGGAGTGTGTTGGGCGTGTCGGCTGACCTGTGGGGACAGAGGCCGAGTTCGCTGAACAGGTTCGGCAAATGGAAACACCAGAATGTTCGGGAAAGCCTTTCATATAAAAAGCTCCGTTATTATTGTGTTTTCTCTTTGCTCCTGCGCAGCCTAAATGACATATTTTGTCTGAATACTGGTTTTCATTCATAAATGGTCTTACACTTTTCTAGGGTGCGATTAGGTTTGGTGGTGAAATGGTGCAGCTTTCTCGTCACTGGTGACCCAAATGAGAATTTTGTTTGACTGCCTTTTTTCAGGCCCTGACATTTTAATCAGCCTCCAAGGTACAGCAAAAAGGTGTTTGGCCTCTGAGAACATTGTGTTCTTTGATAAACATTAAACGCCAACATCAAACAATGTGTGGAATGATCTAGTTGTCTAACATTTTTCTTTTTTGGAAGATTTTATTTTTTTAACAATTATGATAGCTTTTACTCTTTCAACCTTTAAACTCTCGTAAATGCTTTTTACTGTATTAATCTTATTGTAACAGAGGGCTGTGATGTTGTACATTGGCAGGAAGGTGCTTTAAACAGAATTTCTCTTGTTTAAAAAAAACAAAAAAAAACAAGACCCCTCGCCTGGTCACCACAGAAATTTAGAACATGCCTGTTCCTGTTTCCTGGACACGTAGCATTTTGCTGGACTGAATTTCATTCGTCCCTAAGATCTGCAGATGGCTGTTATTGAATAACATCCTATGGCTCAGAATAGCCAGCTATCCAACTGTGTGCAGTACAGTGTTCAGTGTTGAACTAGCCCTTGCAGTGTACATGGTCCCTAATGGACTCGTATAAACTGAGCTGAATTGACACTGGACATTTTACTGGGCGGTTGGTGCAGCCTCTGGTTATTATTAAGTGTGACAAATTGTGGATGTTCATTAGTTTTATTTAAATGGATGCATCCATCACAACAATTACAGAGCTGTTTGTGTGGAAGGGAGATGCATTTGGATGAATGGGGGACCTCCTTGACTCATGTGCTGTTAAAATTCCATCAGTGACATCAGCACTTAATTAACTGTCTTGCTCAATCAAATACCAGCACTCACACGGCATGGTGTTTGTCTTCAGCGTGTTGAGGCAGAGTTTGTTGTCTATGCAGTATATGTGGTCTGTGAAGTCAGCTGACAAACCCTTTCCTTCCATCACTGGATCCTATAGCCTTGTGTATTATCTTATTCCCCTTAGGGTATATTTTAGCATCTGTTTAGCAAACATATATGCAATGGAAAGAAGAGACCCTTTAAACGCACAGTACCGTTATGACCCACACTGCACGCTAGGGCTGTCGCGTTGACGGTGGAATGACAAACTAAAGAACTGCACCACCAGAGGGCACCACATAAATCTACAGAGAGGTGCAGTTATTTCCTCCTTGGGCCTGTGTGTCTCTGTATTATGGTTGTATATCTTGTCTAATGGATGATCTTGCTCGTGTGTTCTGGAATATGTTAAGTTCTTCAAATTCAAGACCGTAACATTGTCTTCAGGAGAATCATGTGGGAGTTTGATTGATCTTTTCTCCCCCTGCGCACGGAGAGATGCGTCTCTATCTTTCGCAGACGGAGTGAAATGCGGTTTGGTGAAATATGCACTACAGAGACCATTAAGGCTTTGAGCGAGGCGGTGAAAATGTCACGGCTCTCCTGGCGTTTGTGTGCAGAGCAGCTGGAGATGCAGCCGTGACATTTCGCTCAGGACGTCTCTCAGAGAGCGGGAGAGGGGCCCCGGGTGCACCTTTGATGATCAATAATGTAAAATCATAAACTCTTCCATTGGTCCTTCTGCACTGCTGCACTTCACACGCGTCCTCAGATTACATATCAAATCAAGCGGTTTTTTTTTTTTGCGATCTCAGTGCATCAGTGGTGCAGCTGGTTCTAGGTTCTGTGTTTTTAGCGAGGCGAACTGGCTGGGCTGGAAGGGGGATATGCTTTTTTCAGTCAGCGGTTCAGTATGAGGTCCTCATCAGCACTGAACTTTGTTCCTCAAACAGAGACAGAAATCGTGCTGTGGCTTCCCTGGCATCAGCCGACAGCGAATCGTTGCTGTGCCCTTGCCTAAAACATGATTAATCATAATCTTTTCCACAAAGGAAATGTTGTTAGAGCCCAGAGGTGATGTTCTGTGTGGCTGTAACAAGGCAGTTTAATGGGCGGTGATTTGCTGTGGTGAGAGATTACACCGGCACCCCATCCCCTCCCCCAGCATACGCGCAGGGCAGCGCTGGCTACACCGGCACCCCATCCCCTCCCCCAGCATACGCGCAGGGCAGCGCTGGCTACACCGGCACCCCATCCCCTCCCCCAGCATACGCGCTGTGGTGAGAGATTACACCGGCACCCCATCCCCTCCCCCAGCATACGCGCAGGGCAGCGCTGGCTACACCGGCACCCCATCCCCTCCCCCAGCATACGCGCAAGGCAGCACTGGCCACCGCGCCGAATCCTTTTTAAAATATACACATGCCTTAATGCAAACCATTTCCCCGTTACAATCAAGCCCTGTCAGCGCTCTGAAGTTCTCTCTCACAATAACACCCCCTGGAGGCGTGTTACCAGTCAGGAGTGTAATTTGGTGTTCTCTTGTACTTTCAAGATAGGGGGTCTAGAGCCGTACTGTCCATAACAATGAGGAAAAGACCTCCCCCCCACCCCCACCCCTCCCCACTCACCCACATACGCACACACACGCACACGCACACACACACACGCACACACACGCTGCTGTGCCTGACTGTGTGTACGGATGGACTGGGCCGGTTTCGTGATATATATATTCCACCATAATGACCACGCGCTATTTCTGCCTTTCTGAGCCGAACCGGAGGCCAGCTTCCCTCTGTCTGTCACTGCGGAGGCCAGCTTCCCTCTGCCTCTCACTGCAGAGGCCAGCTTCCCTCTGTCCCTCACTGCAGAGGCCAGCTTCCCTCTGCCTCTCACTGCAGAGGCCAGCTTCCCTCTGTCCCTCACTGCAGAGGCCAGCTTCCCTCTGTCCCTCACTGCAGAGGCCAGCTTCCCTCTGTCCCTCACTGCAGAGGCCAGCTTCCCTCTGCCTCTCACTGCAGAGGCCAGCTTCCCTCTGTCCCTCACTGCAGAGGCCAGCTTCCCTCTGCCTCTCACTGCAGAGGCCAGCTTCCCTCTGCCTCTCACTGCAGAGGCCAGCTTCCCTCTGTCCCTCACTGCAGAGGCCAGCTTCCCTCTGTCCCTCACTGCAGAGGCCAGCTTCCCTCTGTCTGTCACTGCGGAGGCCAGCTTCCCTCTGTCTGTCACTGCAGAGGCGACAGATCCAGCGCCAGACCGGTGGGATCAATTACCACAAGTGTGGAGCGAGACAACCGCACTGAGGTGGCAGACGGTTTTAATCAGTGCAAGACAGACAAACAAGGCTTCATAACCGAGAGCACGTCTATATCACCCAGAGCAGGCTTTCTACCCCCCCCCCCCCCTCCCCGCTACCCGCTAGGCTAATGTGTTCCTTTCGGGTCGGCTGCTCAGCCCATCCCAGGGCACTGTTTTCTGTGCTCCGGTGCGGAAGATCCCCCGTGTTAAATACGCAGTGTGACTGTGCGGTGTGACTGTGCGGTCTCAGGGCAGGGACGCCGAGCGCAGTGTGACTGTGCGGTCTCAGGGCAGAGACGGCGAGCGCAGTGTGACTGTGCGGTCTCAGGGCAGAGACGCCGAGCGCAGTGTGACTGTGCGGTCTCAGGGCAGAGACGGCGAGCGCAGTGTGACTGCACAGTGTGACTGTGCGGTCTCAGGGCAGAGACGGCGAGCGCAGTGTGACTGTGCGGTCTCAGGGCAGAGACGGCGAGCACAGTGTGACTGTGCGGTCTCAGGGCAGAGACGCCGAGCGCAGTGTGACTGCGCAGTGTGACTGTGCGGTCTCAGGGCAGAGACGGCGAGCGCAGTGTGACTGTGCGGTCTCAGGGCAGAGACGCCGAGCGCAGTGTGACTGCGCAGTGTGATTGTGCGGTCTCAGGGCAGAGACGCCAAGCGCAGTGTGACTGTGCGGTCTCAGGGCAGAGACGCCGAGCGCAGTGTGACTGTGCGGTCTCAGGGCAGAGACGGCGAGCGCAGTGTGACTGTGCGGTCTGAGGGCAGAGACGGCGAGCGCAGTGTGACTGCGGTGTGACTGTGCAGTCTCAGGGCAGAGACCCCGAGCGCAGTGTGACTGTGCGGTGTGACTGTGCAGTGTGACTGTGCGGTCTCAGGGCAGAGACGGCGAGCGCAGTGTGACTGTGCGGTGTGACTGTGCGGTCTCAGGGCAGAGACGGCGAGCACAGTGTGACTGTGCGGTCTCAGGGCAGAGACGGCGAGCACAGTGTGACTGTGCGGTCTCAGGGCAGAGACGGCGAGCGCAGTGTGACTGTGCGGTGTGACTGTGCGGTCTCAGGGCAGAGACGGCGAGCGCAGTGTGACTGTGCGGTCTCAGGGCAGAGACGGCGAGCGCAGTGTGACTGTGCGGTCTCAGGGCAGAGACGCCAAGCGCAGTGTGACTGTGCGGTCTCAGGGCAGAGACGCCGAGCGCAGTGTGACTGTGCGGTCTCAGGGCAGAGACGGCGAGCGCAGTGTGACTGTGCGGTCTCAGGGCAGAGACGGCGAGCGCAGTGTGACTGCGGTGTGACTGTGCAGTCTCAGGGCAGAGACCCCGAGCGCAGTGTGACTGTGCGGTGTGACTGTGCAGTGTGACTGTGCGGTCTCAGGGCAGAGACGCCGAGCGCGGTGTGACTGTGCGGTCTCAGGGCAGAGACGGCGAGCGCAGTGTGACTGTGCGGTCTCAGGGCAGAGACGCTAACACAGTCGCGCTGCTCACGTTTTACCAGACTGCAGAGCGAAAGCGCGAACATTAGCGCCAACAACAGCCGCTGCTGACACGAGTTTGATGGAGTAGGAACCCGCCATTCTCTCTTAATGGCCTAATTTCAAGGAGTCAACCGACCTAATTGTCCGTCCCACACATTGAACCCAATTTGAGCATTTTCATCGCTTCCCGTCCCCCTCTGGTGCCTCGAGCAGCGGCCCCTCTCCAGCTGGAGAGGCTAATGTTCCAGCGGCGTCCGGGCCGCCTGCATCCGCAGTCATTCATAGCTCACAGGTTAGCGCTGTTTCCCTTCCAGACCCGCCGTTTATTACGCCCGCCGCCGCCGCCGCGTGTAATTTATGTAATCGGGTGTCTGAGCTAAAATTGCTCCTTCATATAGACCATTTGCTGCTTGAACTATTGCAGTGTGAAACAGCTGTTTCTGAAACACTGTTCGAGCAAGGATGTATAAAAAAAACAAGAGGTCTATTCATGTGGGTGAAATTTAATATTGTGGCACCCCAATTCCTCAATACTGCATTCGAGCGCAGCTGCTTTGTGCCATTAAAAAAAATTGGAATATTAAATGCGTTATTCATAATTAATTTATCTACATGAAGCGCGAGTCAGCTGGCTGATGCTTTGCATGCTGAAAAAGCTCAAATAAAAAAAAGTGCCTGGAGTTCGATTTTTAGAATGTTCTATATTTAGGATGAAAGCAGGCATCAGACAGCTCGCATGGTCACATTTGAACACGGAACTGCGCTTTTGGACAGTACGTCTATGAAACAGCCCTTCTCCTGGGACCAAAAGTGCCTCCCAGCCTTCAAAACACACCTGCTACTGTGTTCTGGTTAATTATATGAAAATCAGTCAGAGACGGTTGGTGAGTCTGAAATGGGAGAGACTCGAATCTTACCGTTATACTGGTGATTGGTCTCCACCTGTTTTCCCTTCCTAATTAACAGATTGCTTGATTAACAAGTGCTGATTAGTTGAATAATCCATAGTGGCGGGTAATCCCATCTCAGGCAAAGTGAGACGGAGGCTGGAGCAGGATTTAAATTTCTGGAGATGCGCGTCCCAGTTCCACCTCTGGGGCCGTCAGTGATGTCAGGTGTAGATTAATTGCATTAATGTTGCATTGGTGTGCTGTGGGAAATACAGCGGCTAATGAGTTTCTGACAGTCAGACACTGTTTGCTCAGCCCTGAGTTAGCGCCCGTTCAGATCATATTTAAGACGTGCGGGTGGAAAACGTCCCCCCTTGCTCTCGCTGACTCCTTATTTAATGCAGAACCCCAGAAGACTGATTGTGGCAGCAGAGGGCCCTCATAGGTGGCGTGTGCAACCTGCCAATTCATTCCCCGAGCAGAAGCAGAAATATTTATAGGTGTCAAGGCAAATTTGCTAGGTCATTAAACACCCTTGTTAAGAATTTTCTGTCAGTTAAACAATTGTTGCGATTTAAAATAAGACCACCTCAGTCAAGTGAGCTAAATGTCACATTTAACTGGTTTTCCATAAATCTTGTCAGAGGAGTTTAGGCTATGTCATATTTTAGTGAGGAGAGAGACATTTACTCACAGCGCAGAGTGAAATGCAGTGCGGAACACAAATGGCTAGTGCACAGCAACTCTCAGCTGCCTCACGACCTGCTCCAGATTGTGGACTGGAATGGGCCTGCCAACACTAACTCTCCCAACTCTGCAGTCCAAATTCAGTGAGAAAATACAAACATGCAACTCTTAACTACCACAGTGTAGATCTTTGTTGCTTGCCATTGGGATGAACTAATAAAATGCACATCCAGGTCCACACCCCAGATGGAGCCTATTCTAAAGGACCTGGAGGTGGAGCTAAATGCCTGGGGGTGGAGCTAAATGCCCTGGGGCGGAGCTAAAGAACTGGGAGGCGGAGCCCGACTCAGCCAAATTCCAGGCTGGGAGATGATATTGGGATGATATTGGGATACTGGGACAAAATGATATTGGAATATTATTCCAGAGCTCAGGACATTAATATTTACCACAAGTTCCCAGACCATTGCTCCCCCCAGGGCCTGGGATAATGTACACCCCCCCCGCACCCCCGATGACGCCCTTGGCCTCAATACATGTCTTTAGTTGGGAGAATCTTTGATGTTACTAATATAATTTCATACTTAATCTGTGTGTACTCGTAACTAATTTGTTCTCTGGAAGAAACAAGGCGACTGATAATTAATCTCAGGGAAACTGCTTAGTTGGCCTTGTGCTAGCGTGCCATGTTCCAGGGTGTCTGATAAATGCTTGGCACGTCCAACCGCACACTATTGCTTTTTCAGTTTTGGCTTTGCGGAGTGTTATTCTGAGGTGCCCTTTAACTTGACAAATAAGGAATGAAGCATAATTCAGAGCCCAGCCGAGGGAGCGGCGGGCGGCCCGCATGACGGGCCTCTGGTCAGCAGCTGAGTCCGGCTTCCAGGCCGGGCCTCTGGTCAGCAGCTGAGTCTGGCTTCCAGGCCCGATTCCCAGCCGGATACCATCCGTAAGCCGCCATTTTAACCGCCACACTTCGTCTGCGTTCCCTCTTCGGGTTTCCTGGCATTGCGTTTGAGGGGAGAGGAGCCAAGCCCGTGGATGAGCTTGTTCGACTGATGAAGTATATTCTGCTTTCCCCGAAGCACTGGGGATGGAGGAGCCGTTTTCTGAGATGGTGTCTGAGGTTCTGCTGACCTGGAGGCAGCGGTGTGCCGGGGAGCGGAGCGAAATTGGGCTGCTTCCCAACAGAGCGGGAAACGCAGTGGATGGGTCTGGTCTGGTCTGGTCTGTGAAAATATCTTCCTCTGCCGTTGGCCTTCCACGTTGACGTGCGCGCCCAGACGACCCCCGCGATGCCGTTTCCTTCTGCGCGGAATGGAACCGATCGAACGCACATCGCGCTGACTGGTGTAATTATGCGTGGATAATGGACCAGCGGCGTGTCGGAGTTTCATCGTTCAGAATGGGGGAGGAGTTTATCTCTGCAGATACATGCAGCCGTTTTCACTCGTTCTTCCACTTATTACTTCACATTCGGCTGTGCACTTATGCAGGCTGTTTACTGCCTGCTCGTCACATCCCTCTTCTTCTTTCTCTCCGTTTCTCTGTTTTTCTCTCTCACTTCCTCTCGCCCTCCCGTGACGTTGCTCTTGCGTACAGAGTAATGAAGTTGTTGATGTGGTAAACAGTGATTCACAGGCAGCGGTGATTCTGACTGCAGTGGCTGAAAAGCCCCGATGGGCCTCTGTGTCGTATGAGCTTCACAGCATGGCTTTAACAGCGTTCCCCTCGCAGGTCTGCGCTGAACAGCTCCAATAGCAAAGGGGCTTCCCCCAAGGGATCATGGGTAGCTAAGCTCCGTGGTGTTTTTCTTTTGCAGTCGACTCCAGTTCAGTCCGTGGTCTACAGTATCCCAGTTGTTTTCTTTGTTTGCACTAAAATCCTTTTCTGTGGAAATCTGGAGTACATTGCTCCCTGTACCTCGCCAAGATCAAGACATCGTCTTGGTCAGTCTTGACCATGTAACGACTGTTTGGGGGCCAGGATGTCACACAGGGGCTGGTGTACTCAGCAGAAGGACAGTATGCCCGGTGCTGTCTTCAGAAATGAATCAGGATTGTGTCGACCACCCGAGCGGGTTTTAGCTAAGTGTGGTGCCCGTGTGCGGAAGGGTGTGGTGGTTATTGGGCGCCACAGACAGTCGTTTGGACGGTTTGTTGATTTGGAAGAGGGGATGCTGCAGAACTCCACTTGGCATCAGAGCCTGGCACCCAGCGTTCCGCAGGATCTCACCGTCTCCCGGCTGGTCCTGAAGGCCCAGCGTTCTGGTGCAAGAGCACAGAATCCTGCTGCTCGCATAGCAGGGTTTTGTTGTTGTTGATGTTGTTGTTCTGAAAGCTAACCATGTGAAAGTCATGGCCTGAGTGCCAGGCTCGGCAAACATCGGCCCAAACCTCCTTTTTTGTTCAGTAGCGCGAGTCTGGATGGCTTTTAACAGCTGGGACTCGGAGGCCAGTGAACAGGTGCGTATCCAGACTCTGTGAGAGGAATGAAACCGTTAGAAATGTCGAAATCTACGTGCTACGACGCGTGTACCACAGCTGCATTGTGGGTATCGCTCACAGTGGTGGCCATACATGCTCTTAGCCTATAGCATTCTCAAAAGAGCACCAGCTCTGCTCATGACACGTTCCTGTGCGTAATGCAGTCGCTCAAACATATTCTGGCAGAATTGACCCAGACTGGCTGTACCTTTGAACAGCCGAATAGTGGCTCCTGAGACAGTAACAAGCATAGCACTGTGGATCATGTGGAAATGATTGTGTGTGAGTACACACAATTAGCTATGCATTTACACACAGATACATGCATGCACCATATACATGCACAGGCACTAATGCACACACGCACGCACACGCACACACACATACACGCGCACACACACACACTCACATACACACGTACACACTCTCACACACACACTCGCATATACACACGCACTCAGAGTCTGATCCTGTGGACTCTCTGATCTGCATCCTGACTGGGCTGTGCTAAGTTCTTTGCGGCTGTCAGTTTGGGAGATGCTGTCAAATTTCTTTGCTCCCCTCTGCTTCCCAGAAATATTCATTTCAAGGACTTCATTCATCATTGATTCTCTTGTTTGTTTTCTTGTACTGTGATTGATTAAAAATAGATAACAAAAAATCATATGTTATGTGGCGAATATATATTTTGAGACATCTGCCCACCCACTGCTGGTTTAGTCTGGAGGATCAAGTGAGTTTTTTATTTTATTTTTAAGACTGAGTGAAAGAAGGCCAGATTGTCTTCACCAAAACTTCCAGAGACATTGGGGTTTATTCTTAAATATTTGTCCTTGGCCTGAGGCCTGACGAATATAAACATCGCCCCCTGGTGTGGGGGCAGGCAGGTGGAAGCTCTCCGGTCTAATCTGCTTTGCTTGGATCTGGACGTGATTTTATATGAGCGTCTTCCCTGTGTTTCTACAGGAAAATGTTTTTTATGTTTTTATTTATTTTTTATTATTTCCAACGGTCAGTTAGTGATTGGCTCAGTTCAGGTTCCAGTGGCAGATTATTAAGGCAATGAAAAGGGGGATTATTAGATGGCCTGATTGAGAGAGCCCGGTTTGGTGGTTTGCCGGGACACAGGGGAACCCCCTGCTGTCCCCCCCCCCAGTAGCTACTGGGGGACCTGCAGTTGAACACAGTGAATCAGGACCTCAGTTTCATGTCTCACCCAAAATATAGTGTCTCTTACAGCACAGTATCCCTGCTGCTACACTTGGTTTTTCTCTATTCTCTATAACCCAGCCCCTCGCCCCCCCCCCCCCCCCCCCCCCCCCCCCCCGACAGCCACAAGAGTATCATAAACCCATTGTCTGTATTTTTCATGTCACAATGAATACTCATTCATAACAGAGAAGTTTAGGTGTTATTTTGCTTATTTACCACCAGAAAGCAAAGCTCACAAAGGGGACCTGAATTCCTCTTTGCACATGAAATAGCTTTGGTGGTTTTTGGGGAACGCTATTTCACAGACTAGGGTGTTTATGATTCCTCCTTTCAGGTGGTTCTTTCAAAATGGAGACTTGGGAAAGGCTTTCAAAAAAACTTTTAATGAAAGGAGTAAGCATTCATATTTAATAAGCGTGATGAATGTCGAGCGGAGGCCTGGCAGCGTTTGAATCTCTTTCATTACCCAGAGATTCTGCGCCGGAAACAAATCTAAACGCGAACCCCGTGCTCCTCCGCTGTGTTCCCCCGAACGGCGTTTGATCGTTCTCTCAGGACGGGGTTTATTACAGCTGAGATTTCCCTCTTCATCTCCCCCTCTCTGTTCTTCTTCTTCTTCATTATTTCCTTTAATGTGTTTAGACTATATCAGAACAGGTAGCAGTCTCATTAAACTCTCGCGCTCGTCAGACGGCGAATGAACAGTGATTATTTTCCCGCTCGTTTCTGCAGAGCTCTGAGGCGGTCGAGGTCTTCGTCCTGGAGAGATGTTACGTGGTGCCGAGCAGCGACGGCGACGATGCGGCATTAGTCATCAGTAAGTACCGTCGTCTCCACACGTCTGACAGCGTTTGCTCAGCGACGCCGTTTTTGTGCACAGGAGTCTTCAGGTTCGCGAGCAGTAATTGCTGTAACGATGAAGCCTCTGTGAGCGGATGGTGGAAATGATGCAGGGACCCTCCTGCTGCCCTGGCAACGGCATCACGGTACCGTACTGTAAACGCCGCCAGCCGCAGCTTTCTCAATGGAACCGTCACGACTTGTAAAATAGCAATTTAGTAAGGACCGTACAAGCACGCACAAAAATAAATACAGAAATTCAGGAAGGATTTGAGCTGGGGAATTTCTCGTGGAGGACGCATGGCAAAGGACGGAAAGTATTTATTTCTCACTTTGCTTTTTTCCTTCTGAAAAACAGTTTCTTGTGTACCTCAGGGTAGTAGAGGCTGGATGACACTGTCAGCCAGGGAAACCAATGGCGGTGGTGTAAATATTCTCCAGCAGGAAGAGAGCATTCAGTAAGGCAGGCAGAGGATGTTGTGATGATGAATACACCGGTTTATTTTTTTCAGTTTAAGTGCGCCCTGAAAGCAGGATAGAAAAAGGAACAACAGAAGACAGAGTGGAAGGATTTAGGGGCTCAAATTGCACCCCTGTGTGTGTGTGTGCGACTGAGCCCAGTGTTAAAATCAGCAGAAATCCCACTCTCAGCTAATGTTGCTATCACAAGCCCGACGCTTTTCAATCACAGACTCTGATACTTCAGAGATGTGTCTAAGCTGATGCCCACCTGCCCCGATGGAGTCAAAGGAAAACAGAAATTTTGGATTTTTGGTCATATGGGGTTCAAAGACTGGTATTGTACGGCAGAAGTGAATTAAAGGTATGAATTTTAGGTATGACTAAATTAAGCCCCAAACTGAAAACAACTTGATCACGTTGAATCTTCTTCTACAATCTGGATGTAAAATAATGTTTGTCCTTTTGACCCCAAAAAATCAAATTGAAAATCTAATTTAATATAATAAAGCAAGATGTCATATGAATAATTATTTATTTAACCATTTCCTCTGTTTTTAGTTGAGAATTATTGTAAAATGGAGTCAATTAACAAATACCAGTTTTAGTCATTAAATGATAGACTCCTTTATTTAGCCTATTTGCGTCTTGGCCTACGGTCTGTGTCTCACAGTGGTACAGTATGTGTCTTGTGTGTTACTCAGATAATACAAATAAATAAAAATTCCATATGCTGGGAAGAACTCCCAACAAAAATGGCATGTTTACATCCCCCCCACTGCCCTCTTCATCTCAGTCCTTGTCCATCGATCGTCCTCCTGCAGTAACCCTAATAGCAGCCAGCCTGCAGCCTTTAAGAGAAACATATTACACTGTTAATGGATCCCCCCGCACCTCTTCCCTCACCTACACGCCTGTGGGTCAGAGTCTGCTTCTCCACACACTTCATTAATTCAGAAACAGGACGCTTTCATCACAGCTGGATTTGTGCGTTTGGGTGGGGGGGGGTAGGGGGTCGGGGGGGTTACGCGGTGGGGTTGGGGGGGCGGAAGTGAAAACGTATTCATCCGTTTTCTCCTCCTCCTTGTCGCTCTGTGATCTTCATCTCACTTCAGGCTCATCTGTGTTCTGGGCACACCAGCGCGCGGCTGCAGCGGCTTCCAGGAGAAACGGAGAGGTGGAGAAACGCACGCGGGCCCGGCCTGTTCCAGGCCACCATGCTTCACTTTGCAGCTTTTAATTACCGCGGTTATATCGCTGCACTTAATTGTTTATTCAACATCGTTTGACATTATTCATGTAGCCTGTCCTGCAGTCCCATTCTCCCCGTGGGCTCGTAATGGGGAAATAATGCTGTCTGCAGCGTTAGAGCTCTTTCTCCTCTTCCACAGCAGTTCTGCGGGATGCCCTGTGTTCTCTCACCAATATCTCTTTGCTTGCATTTTTCAGGCAATTATAAATTTGAGCAGTTTTATAGCTGGCAATTTTTCATCTGAGCATTCATTTAGGGAGATTTTGCTTGATCATCATCACATTATCCTTGTTTAAATATCTCATCTTTAATTTAAAAAGGGGTGGGGCTGAGTGTTTTGATGTGCATCACAAACTTACATGTAACCATGAACACACTCTAACACATGCACATATACAAAGCGATGCTTGTTTAAATGAACACAAAGACACGTGCACACACATGAATGATTACATATACACACGTACGCATGCATGCGCACACACACGCACATACACACATGCGCACGCACACACATACAAACACATTCTCACACACGTACACACAAACACACACATGCATGTACTTGCGCACACACACACACACACACAAAAGCAAAGACGCACACACACAGACACATGCACACACACAACTACACACACACGCACAAACGCACATGCACAGACACACACACACACTCACACACGGACACACACACACTCTCACACACGCAGTGACTTAGCCAGCGCTGCTGGGTGTCTCTTGCTGTGCTACCTGTTGATGTGTGGAGGAGTTGTCATGTTGCATTAGCCTCAGCCCCTGGTGAGCTCTGCTGCTTCCTGGATCCTCACCAGGCAGTCTGGTGGGTCTGACAAACCGCGCGATGGAGAACCGCCACTTCCGCCAATCCCTCCGGTCCCCCCGCTCGCTTCGCTGCGGCGTCCGCGACTGCTGCTGCAACTGGCCTGTGCCCCCCCCCCCTCACCCAAACCCCCCCACCCCACCCCCCCCTCCCTGCCCGTGGTCTGTCTGCTGCCGTAATGAATTGAATTCCAGCCCGAGTGGGCAGCCCAGATCGCTACCTGCTGAGTCGGAGATTTTCCACCAGGAGCGCCACAGCCTGATGAGCCCGACACCTTGTTCCTTTTAATGTGCTAACTGCACTCCGGCTACAGCGAGAGAGAGGGCGAGAGAGGGCGAGAGAGCTAGAGAGAAAGGGAGAGTGAGAGAGAGAGAGAGAGCGAGAGAGACCACTGCACAGCCTGAGTGAAGGACCGTACAGAATCCGAAACAACGGGTTTGATTCCAGACTATTAGGTGACGTGACTCTGTGACAGGGAAGATGGATAGGTGAAGGTCTGTACTATACATAACATCAGTCCTGCCTCCTCTTTCATCCCCCCGGCCGCCTCCCCCCGCCCCCTCCCCTCCGCATCAGCTCCTCCGCATCCCTCTCGCTCTCCCCTGCATCGCAGCCTGCTGAAGGCTCTCCCTGCTTCTCTCCGTGCAGAGTTTGAGAGCAGGGACAGAGATCTGTATCTGCGAGCCCCCAGCCCCTCCGACTGCACGTCCTGGATCTCCGCGCTTCGGCAGGCGAACTCGGAACGTCTGCGGAACAGAATCCGACAGCTCAGGAGGCTCGTCATGGAAATAACCGGGAACGCCGAGACGGGGAGCCCGGAGAGAGAGGGAGCGGGAGCGGGTGAGTACGTCTGTCTCTGCGAACATGCGTGTGTGTGTGTGTGTACCTGTGTGTGAGTGTGTGTACCTGTGTGTGTGTGTGTGTGTGTACCTGTGGGTGAGTGTGTGTGTGTGTGTGTGCCTGTGGGTGAGTGTGTGTGTGTGTACCTGTGCGTGTGTGTGTGTGTGTGTGTGTGTGTGTACCTGTGTGTGTGTGTGTGTGTGAGTGTGTGTACCTGTGTGTGTGAGTGTGTGTACCTGTGTGTGTGTGTGTGTGTGTGTACCTGTGGGTGTGTGTGTGTGTGTGTACCTGTGCGTGTGTGTGTGTGTGTGTGTGTGTGTGTACCTGTGTGTGTGTGTGTGTGTGTACCTGTGTGAGTGTGTGTGTGTGTGTGAGTGTGTGTACCTGTGTGTGAGTGTGTGTGTACCTGTGTGTGTGTGTGTACCTGTGGGTGTGTGTGTGTGTGTGTGTACCTGTGGGTGAGTGTGTGTGTGTGTACCTGTATGTGAGTGTGTGTCTGTTAGTGCTTGCTTGTCTCTACATGTGTGTGTGTGTGTGTTTGTGCTTGCTTGTCTCTACCTGTGTGTGTGCGTGTGTGTGCATGCGTGCACCTGTGTGTGAATGTGTGCACGTGTGCACCTGTGTCTGTGTGTGTATATGCTTGTCTGCGTGTGTGTGTGTGTTGCTAATGTACTCACTAGCAAATCTGACTCTGTACACAAACAGTAATTACAGGTACATTACAAACGTGCTTCATATCGTACAGGCTGGAGAACGCACCTGGCTGCTGGAGTTCTCACATGCATGGGCAGTCCGTGAACTCTTAGATTAACATCATACTTAACCAAATACATTTTCCCTTTTCAATTTGCCTGCTACAAACATATTGCTTTTGCCTGATGGAGATGAGATGGAGGCCTCTGTGTGGGTGTGTGTGTGTGTGAGTGAGAGAGACTGTGAGTGTGTGATTGTAAGGTGCTTTTCTATTCATTTCTGATGTATGTACCAAACTAATGTAATTCACCCTCAAAGATATTCTACAATTGAAAAGGTTTCTAACTATGCAGTACAATCCTTGCTGAAATGTGGTTTTATGTGGGCTTGTGTTGCAGTGGTCATAAAACTTCATATTCTTTCTAATTATTAGTGCTGTCCATATTTTGCTTTCGTAAGGCAATATTCATGAAGGCGAGAAAAAATAATTCCCTTCAGCAATGGCAGGCTCATATTTAATTACAGTCCTCTCTCATTTCTCTGACATTGAATCACAAATGTATTGCATTGTTCTCTTGTATTACTGTTTCTTACACATTCTTACACCATTGTTCATTTAATAATACGTACAGAGCACATTTTTTGCATACTTATTGGGGAAAAAAGGTAAATCACTCACATTACAGATCTGAGCCTATGTTTTCTGGCCATTCGTTGCTTTGTCATTCCCAATCCTGCTTTGTTTTACTACGGTAAATATTGATTGGACTGGATACTGTTGCTGAGGGAGTGCAATTTTACATTTAAAAGCCAAAATTAAACGCATACTAAATGTATATTCAATGCTTGTTGGATGTTCTTAGGCTACTGATTAGTGTTCCTTTCAGTAAGTCCTTTCAAAGTAGACGTATTTGGAAATCCATCACTATTGCCAGAAATGCAGAACCACAACACCTGATTTTACAGTATTATTTTACAGCCCTATTACAGAGCATAGTATGCAGGTCCTGTTTTACCTTAAAGAACAAGTTGTTTGAGCACGTTTGACTTCTGTGATGTTACAGTGTCATGTTGAACAACCCGCTACTGTAATCACAGTGGTCAGTGAGGATGTATGAGAATAGCGTAACATTATTTAAAGTCCAGTATAACATTATCTAAAGTCCACTCAGGGTGTGGGAAGGTGATTTCCCAGGAGCTGGCCATAGGACAGCCCCTGGATCTGCGAAGTTAGGTGATGTAGATTACGACTCACTGCCTGAAGATGGTGGGTGGTTCTGTTGTCTGTTGGTTTGTAGTACCACATTCCACCACTGGGGGGACACTGAAGGAAATAAGCAAGTTTGGAAAACCTGACCTTGCTGCAGAGAAACCAGTAAGATGCCTGAAAGATTTAATTGATTAAATGGCATTATGGTTAGGCATAGCAGCAGGGGCTTGAGGCGTCAGACTCAGTTTGTGGTGTTGGGTCTGTGAACCAGTGGATGAAAATACGGAGAAGAAAGATATGTGGATGCTTTGGGAGGTTGAACAGAGGCAGCCATGTTCTGAATGAGCTGAAGCAGTCTGTTTGTAGAGGCATCATGGAGTCCACTCAACAGGGACCTACAGGAGTTCAGGTGTATTAGTATACCTGCACAACCAGTTCAAGGATCTGACCTAGAAGCTTGGAGAGCATAGTGTGGATGGGAAAAGGATGTGTGTTATATCATGCTGTTGAGGGAGATAGCTTGTGCTTTGTTTGTAGGTGGTGCAGGTATGTCTTAGAGAGACACCACTCCAGGAGAAGTTCATCACAGGTGCTGAAATCTTTGTAAGGATTTCACATATGCACACACACCTGTAAGTAAGAGGAAAGGGAGGAAGTGAAGTACTGTATGTCATCAGCATTCAAGCTGCAGGAAAGATTAAGGATGTAATTAAAAACAAACCGAATGAGTCCAAGTGCTGAACCCTGAGAGACTCCTGACAGACAGGCTTGAGAGATCAAGAGGACACCAGTGCAGCTCACCTGCTGTTAATGCTCACAGAGTAGCTTAGAGCAGTGATTCCATAGCCCTTTAGGGTGTACATGAGGATGTGGTTGATAAATATTGACACACATTGCTGGTCCAGAACGATAACAGCGGTGGTGAAAGGCAGTTAGCAGTTAGCCTTGGTGACTGGGAGTGATCAGCAGTTAGCGGTTAGCCTTGGTGACTGGGAGTGATCAGCAGTTAGCAGTTAGCCTTGGTGACTGGGAGTGATCAGCAGTTAGCAGTTAGCCTTGGTGACTGGGAGTGATCAGCAGTTAGCGGTTAGTCTTGGTGACTGGGATTGATCAACCATGAAACTAGATATTGGCCAGTGGTTCCTTGATGCATTGGGTGGGGCGGGGGGGTACAATTTATGTACTTTTGCGAGCTGCAGGAAAACAGCCAGAGGAAAAGGAGGAATTAAAGAGTTTAGAGGAAAGCAGATCAGAGCAGAGTGCCTGAGCGGAGGGGGGGCGGGGGCGGGGGCAGGGGCGGGGGAGGGGGGAGGGGGTTCAGGGAGACGGCGTCCAGACAGCGGGCAGGTGGTCAGTTTGTGAGCCGGCAGAAGCTTCTGGAAACAGAGGAGGCAGTGACAGGTGACGGGGTGGCGCGGGAGAAACAGCCAGGTGAGAAGAGGTGTGATGAGGTAAGCAGGCTGAACAGCTGCCCACTTTTTAAAAACTGCACCTCTCAAAGACTGGCGGCAAGATATCTGCAGAAAGGCTGTTGTGAAGCTAATAAGAAATTACCTCATGGGAATAAATAAAGCAGCATAAAACAGAATGTGGAGGAGAGAGAAGGGGAGGGAGCCGTTCTGGCTGGGCAGTTTTGGGGATGCTGGTGCTGACAGAGGAGGTAGAAATTCCCCTGAAATGAAAACATAGGAAGTGACACAGCTGTGATTTCGGAGGATTGGGGCGGGGGCGGGGGCGGGGGGTGGGGGGGTGTTGCAGGAGCTGCATTCTCCTGTGAACATGAGGTCAAGCTGCGTGCTTACCCTGTGCGTGGGAGGGCAATGGGACTGGGAGACTTCGAGGCACTGACACTGTGGGAGGAATCTAACAGTCTGGTGTCTTGCTGTCCGTGTAAACAACGGTCAAAAAAAAGAAAACAAGAGCTATGGTTCAGAATGATACACAGGAGAAAATAAAACTTATCCAGGATATTGCCTAGTAGACCTGGTGGGCAATAAAAACCTTCCAAAAAAAATCTAGTCTGTATCTCAGCTGAAGAGGGAAGTACAGAAGGGACAGAGGGAGGAAACAGATATTTCCAGGAACGACAAATCTGTGGCCCGATGACACAGGGACGGCTTCATTAATGAGGAGAAAGGGAGAAGAGATGGGAGGAGGAGGGTGCGGGAGTGGCTGTTACAGAACAGGGTGTGAAGCTCGCTCTGCAAAATGGCTGCAAAATCGTATTCAGTCCTTTCTGGTTCTGGCTCAGTGGTGGTTATTTCTAAATGCACATCATTTCAAAGGCTTCATTGAAATGGCCATAAGCCAGTCGCCTGAGAACATGAATTGAATATACATTTTGTATGTGGAGGAATTGTCAGGTCCAAACATTGAGAGCCAGGAACTAGAGGAAATATGATTCATAAATGAAGTCATGAATTGCTGATTCTGTGATGGTAAAAGCACTGTGATGGTCCAAGCGCTGACGCTTTGGTATTTAAACTTTGTATAATGTTATTATCTATGATTTTTGCCGGCTTTTAATGCTGTAACCTACATACCGCCCAGGGACAACAGATGGAAATGAGCTTTTAGCGAAATCTGGTGCAATATCTATTGTGCGCAGTCCCTGTGAAATAAATGAATACATGAATGAATGAGTGAATGAGTGAATACACATAAAAAAGCAGAATATTTGGTCGTCTGTGACGGAGTAACCCCCGACTCTCCGAGGCCTCTTGGTGGTGCAGAGCCACGTCACGCGGAGGGATCACTCACTGGGGACTTAAAGGCTTAACAGCTCAACGGAAAACTCTGGAATGCAACCTAGATTTCTTAAATCTGGCTGTGCTTTAATAGTTTTAAATAGTTTTGGTAACGAGCTACTATATGGCCAGGCCTGTTTTTAATAATTTAATCTTTGATTTTGTGATTCCGAATGCAACCGCGATGCCCGGGACCTGGAGGCGTCCGGTTCACCCTACGCTAAACGAAGCCGCCTGTTCTTATCCCAAATGCAATCCCAGCCTGTCCCCAGTCTCTTCGTAGTCCTAATTGCTTACCGAGCCGTTTTCTATGAAGTCGATGAAGGCTCACAGAATTGCCTGTAGTTGCGCTGAGAGAACAAACAAAGCCCCCCAGATAACACCGCAGTGAGCTTTGAAAGGAAACGGGAGAAAAATAAGTCATAAAACTCGTTCTGCAATTCTGTGCGCTCGCAAAACAAGTAAACATCCAACAAACCGACACATTCTTTTCAAAATTTAGCGAACGAGAAGAAGTGGAAAGAAAAATCTGTCCCGAATCGCCTTTTAAGTTAAAGTGAGTGTGTAAAGGCATGGGTATCGCTTTAGCTTTAGCGCTAACACGGCACTGTTGTAGCAGGAACAGTGGCAGCACACCCTCCATGGGCATGTGACCAATGCGCTGTTCGTGCGCCTTAATAGCCGAGGTGACAGTTCTCTTCTCCATGTCTGTATTTTTCGAAACCCCAGCGCGAGTCGGGGCCTCCAGGTTGATGAGGAACAGCAGCGGGAGTGTTGAGCGCGTGCCGTACCGTAGAGAAGCTTTCGGATATTACTGCATTGTATCATCCCGGCTCGCGGTTCTTTTACTGCCAACCTTCCCGGAGAGCGAAAGGTGCCCAGAGTTAAGTATCCAGTCTAATTACAGCTCGCACCAGCCCGACCGGAAAATAATTATTTTCTTGTTCGTTCAATTGGTTTTCATGGACCAAAGTGTCCCTGTGCAAGCGGACTGATCAGCACTTCTGAAGATGGATTGTGTCTGTTCATTGATGAGCAAACTGCGAGTTACAGACATATTGCTTTGTAGTACATTTTATGAAAGACGAGTGTGTGTGGTTTGCTTCATATGCAATCATAAAACCCACATACCTCCTCGCTCTTCTTCCTTATTCCTGTATTTAGATTAAAACGGAATTTTTCTGTTCTTGTGTCCCCTACGCACTAAAAGTGCTGCAGGTGTTTTGCATTCAGAATCATAGAAAGGCTTCAAGATAAATTTAATTTGTGACCACTACTGAAACTCACTTACCTCCCCGCACAAAACGGTTCCATGCCGAAGTTTTATTGGCCATATAAAATGAAATTTTAAGTGCATCAGCATACTGGTCTGTCAAAACCATTTTATTTATATTTTCATCAAAGTATTATTCATACTTTTTTATGGTTATTTGAGTAGGACTAATAACATTTTTTATTAGCTTTGTACACGTTAACCCTGCCCAGATACTCCTGATGATAATGGGTCTGTAGGTAGCTGCAATGAGGAGAATTATGTTATGAGAAGTATTACACTGGTATCCCTTTTAAACTCTGCATGATCTGTCATTTATCATATAAATTGATATGATCAAACCTGTTGCCTATTCTAAACAGCAGTCGATTTGCTTCGTTCTCCCCAGATGCCAGATGATTAGGGCCTCTATGCCTCTGATAAATTTTACATCCGTCAGCTTTTGATCTATAACGTGAAATGTGTGATACGGACGTTCAGATGCAACAAACAGAAGCCTGGAACGCGCTCTGCCTTTTTAAAATTCGTAACGCGCGGTTGTGGTTTTGGCTCACGTGATTAATTAGCGGGTGCTGGAGTTAAATCTACTCTCTGGCCGCGCGCCGCTGAAGCGGAGACGGGCAGTTTGAGGCGTTGTTTCAAGGTTATCTCTTAAGCTCTTAAGCCCTGTGAGCGGCTGCCAGGTGTGACGTGGCGCGAGATCGCTGGGAGATCGGTCGATGCCGCGTGAGAGCAGCCGGACGGAGCTCTGGAACCATCTCCATTACGCCCGGCTTTACCGGAGAGCGGCGTGACCGCATTACCTTCCCCAAACAACGTCTGGCACGGGGTTCGCAGTGATGGTAGTCTTAGTTTCTTAGGTTAATTTCTAATTAACGTAAATGCACTCATTAGCATCGTCACACAACAGTGCCCTATTAAATATGCGTGAAGTGTCAGGTCAGCAATGTGCAACAAAAAACTAATTTGGAGTGTAATTGTGTGTAATTTTGTTGTTTTCCCATTAGTTTGTTATGGCACTGAAACCACAGCAATCACAGGATCTTCTCTGTACCCAGAAATGGGATCATAGCTCAATATTGAGCTTTATTACTTGCAGCTTCCCAGGTTCAGGTACGGAGGCCCCAGGAGCTTCCTTTCATAACGCTGGACTCTTTGACAGGCCGACTCCGCTATCTGCTTGCATTTGAATCAGCGTCGGATTTACACCTGAAACACCGGATGAGATGTCTTCCCTCCTAATGACCTGAATTAAACATTTAACAGCTGATAATCAGGAGATGAGGAAACCAGCAGGCGTGGTGCCCCCCCAGCCCCCCCCTCCCCAGAGTTACAGCCTCCATGGTACTGTGCTGTGCTCCTTACTGTACATCTTCAACCACTGTGAGTTTGCACCTGTGCATTGAAGGTGTTGCTCAAAGAGTCAGTGCTTCAGTGTCACAGGGGTCCAGTGCAGGCATCTGCCACCTTTTAACCTTTAATTAACAATCTGGTAAAATGTTTTGTAAATGTGTTACTGTGACACTCTCGTGGAAAACCGTGCATTCAGTCTTATTGATTGACAGGTGTGATGACGAATCACAGTCAGCTGTTGATAGTGCTCTTCCTCACAAACGTTAATCAAGTGAAGGGATGCAGCAGCTGAACTCGGACAGCTGGCAGTCTGTGCCTTATTACTCAGCTGTTTTTGTGCAGAGACTCCGGTTGCTCTTTGGATTTTATTTATTTATTTATTTTTCAGCCGGGATAATGTGAAATCTTTCGGCCTTAAAGGCACTGATGTGGTTCATTAAGCTGGAGTATCAGGCCACTGAGGTTAAACAGAGCTTCTACAGGCCATTTTTACATGATTTATTACCTCTCTGTGCTATTTATACAAACAACAACCTACACTTGATGGTGAACTTTAATTTTTCAACAATTACGCACTACCGACATTGATTTTTCTGCAATTACATAGATTTTCCAAGGGTTCAGTCAGTGAACAATTCAAATTCAAAGGCTTCCAATTTTTTGGCAGGTGAATTATCTGTCTGTCAGATACTTGAGAACAGTTCAGAATAAAGGAACCTGGTGTGAAAGAGAGAGAGAGAGAGGTGGATATGACGGAGTGTCCCACATTAATCCTCTCAGAGCTCCACAGCGAGCGTAATCCTGCCCCCCCCAGAGCTTGCACCGGGGGGGTTAAACACGCATCAGTGAGACAGACGGGGCGTCCCCGGCCGCCCATTAACACTGCCTCTTCCCCAGAAGACTCGCTCTCCGCCGCCGCGCGCCGTACTCCCTCCGCTCAGACGATAAATCTGACGGCCGCTGTTATTTCTAGATCCGTGTCGCCGGTGGGGCACACCTCATTTCATTCGCCCTTCAAGAAAAAATTTACATAGCCTGCCTCGCCGCGTCTGTCCCGGCTCTCCCGTGGTCCCGGGAAGCCGGCAGACGTTCCGTGAGCCATTAATTAAAAACGTGTTTTAATTCCGCTCGGCTGCCGGGACCGCGGCGGCTCCTCCTGAGCAAACGGCTCGACGTGAACAGGCTGCAGCAGACGCGCGCGCTCGCACCTCATCCTCTTGTCTTCGCGCTCGCACCTCCTCTCCTCTCGCACCTCCTCCTCTCGCACCTCCTCTCCTCTCGCACCTCCTCTCCTCTCATATCTCCTCTCATCTCGCCTCCGTGCTCGCACCTCCTCCTCTCGTCTCCGCGCTCGTACCTCCTCTCCTCTCGCACCTCCTCCTCTCATACCTCCTCTCCTCTCGCACCTCCTCTCCTCTCGCACCTCCTCTCCTCTCGCACCTCCTCCTCTCGCACCTCCTCCTCTCGCACCTCCTCTCCTCTCGCACCTCCTCATCTCGCACCTCCTCTCATCTCACCTTCATGCTCTCAGCGCCGCCGTGACCTCTGTTTAAAACGCTGCCTCTCCTTCAGCGAGCGCGTCGGTGAAGTCTGAGCGCGTGCGAAGGCCGGCGCGCGGTACGCTGAGAGGAGGCGGCGTTTCCGTACCATGCGAACGGCAGGAGGCGGTAAGCAGCCGGAGCGCGCGTGTGGAAGGTTGGGGACTCGTCTCGATGTTTAAGGCGTGACGAGCCTGTGCTCGTCAGGGAGGGAGGATACGCAGGCAGGTGGCGCGAGCAGGAACATCATCACGCACGTCCTGTCCTCACCGCGAGCGGGAACATCATCACGCACGTCCTGTCCTCACCGCGAGCGGGAACATCATCACGCACGTCCTGTCCTCACCGCGAGCGGGAACATCATCACACGTCCTGTCCGCAGCGCGAGCGGGAACATCATCACACGTCCTGTCAGCAAAGCTCCAGGGGCGGCTAATGTTTCAGCACTTTCCCTCCGCCGCACCGGGCTGTCCCGTAAACAAACAGCAGCCGCTTCACCTAATCTGAGGCTCCACCGCTGTCAGTCAGCTCTCTCTCTCTCAGCTATTGTCTTCTGTCACTTTTAACTTTCTGAAGATGGATTATATTACCGCGATGTGTAGAATCAGTTCTGCGCGACACACAATTCATTTGCAGCCGTGCTAAATATTGCAGTGCTTCATGAATTGCAGGTGCGCTGTACAATTCTGCCTGATGCCTTTTTCTGGGTTGCTGTTTTACGCTGGTGTGTCTTATTCGTGTAAACGTTCCTCCATGCGCTCAGCGCCCTGCGTTGCTGGAGGACTGTAAGGTGACTCTCGGCTTCTCTCCCCCTGCAGGCGCGGTTTTGGTTCCCAAGCTGCCGAAGGTGGAGTTCAGCCTCGGTAAGAGTCACTCTTCCGTTCGCCTCAGTTTCTGCCAGTGCTTAGTTTCCCACCCTGCCAGCGTAGACTCACATCGCCCTGTCGCCCGGCTGGGGAGCGATCGAAAGCACTGGGTTCCAGTTCTGGAGGGATGGAATTTGCTGTTCCTTAAGAGGGATTTCTTCATCTCAGATATACTCTCCTGAACTGAAGCTTTGATCTTGAAAATTGTAAATGGTAGTCATCTTTTAGGCCCCATGAAAATGTGAAATTCAGCCCTCATGGCCGCCCCTATTCTTTCTTCTCTACTTCAGCTTCTTCTTCCATTAAAATATACTGCCCCACTGTACCTCCTGCATGCCTGAGTGTGTGCTTTCATTTAACCTTCCTACCGGCATACTATGCAGGATTTATTTCCTTGCTTCGCTCCAGTGTTTACAATCAAAAACATTTCCTCCCTCTGTTCTCAGCCCCTCCTACACCCCCAAGATGATGAAGCACCTGCACCAACAAAGCAACTAGATATTTTGCTTTGGCTTTTTGCTTTGTTAGGAGCTTTATGACATTGTATTACAGATTTCTGGAATCATGTCTCATTATAGTAATGACTGAGCATTGTTATTTTATAATAATTTCAAGTTGGAAATCCTGCATAGTATGCCTTTAATGTGTATGTGTGTGTGTGTGCGCGCGCGCGTATATGCTTTACTTTTCATCTTCAAAAACATGTATACTGTATGCTGCTTTGAGTGACAGCGCTTCAGAACACATCTGTGATCCGCGGTCTGGTCTGACTGACAGGGCATGAAGAAACAAGCAGGATCCATAGGAGTGACGTCTGACATTCTGCGCTTCTATAACTTGCAGTGGCTGTCAAACTGGAGGGGGGACATTTTGGTTCAGGTCTTACATTAAAATACTGAGGCCTGTGCCTGTGATGAGTAGGTCCATAAGTGTGCTTTACCCATATAGGGCGAGGATAGCTGATTTAGCCTGGCTATGTAAAAGAAGGTAGAAGGAGCTCTTGTGTCCAATAGTAGTTCCTGATCATCCATCTGTGAAGTAGAAGGAGCAGTTAAAATTGTTTCGGCAAAGAATCAAGTAAAATGTACAGTTGCTGTGGTTGAGGGGAAACGTTTTGGGCAGGGTCCTCCCATTACCGAGTCAGAGCACCTTTAGCCTTTGGGTAAACTGAGGCGGGAGCAGCCATGTTCTGCTCAGCATGTAAATGATCCGTCTCTACCTCTGGACCTGGGAGTCTTCCATCAAGCTGAATTAGCCGTGTCCAGCCCAGGGGGGTGAAACCGGCTGCTTGCTTTGAACCTGGCTGGGAATATATTGCTTTTCTCGTGCTGTGTGCCCGTGTGGGGGTACTGCTGTCTCCCGTGTTTGGACCATCCAAAATGAGGCTTAGCAGTGGCTGCAGGGAGGCGGACTGCTCTGAGTAAGAGTGGTTCTGTGGACTCACTCATCCACAGCTCTGAAGCGATACCGTTTCATCTGGAGTCAAGTCTGATAGTGAGATGTACAACATCCCCGCGTACATACTCTCTGTCTGCAGCCCTTGGCAGAGATGCATTCATTACTGAGTGTCTTTTTTTTTGTGTGTGTGTCTGTGAGTGTCGGGTCTGTTTTTACACGATGCATTTGCAGAAATAGACGGCTTCTTGCTTGGTGCTTTAGCTTCAGTTCCTAGCTTCTGTTTATCACATCTTTTTTTTCTTTTTTTATGTCCCTGGCTGTTTCCTGAAGCAGTTCTGTGCATTGAGCTGCAGTGCTGTGCCTAGCAGCCAAAACTCCAGCCTTCTGTTCATGAGTTCAGTGAGCCTGTGATCCATTTCCCCCCCACCCCCCTGCCCAGCAGTTGGCGGATGAAGGTTGCCATGGACACAAGCCCCACTTGTCCCCTAACTTTTGGGTTACAGGGCTACAGAGCACAAGCCAATTAGTTTACACCCCTCTAAAATATCGACAGCGCTGCGGGGGCGGGATGGGGGCGAGAGAAAAGGGAAGTAAACAAGTGAGGCCTTAGTGTGACTCCTCCCTCATACCATAGAACAAGACTGCACACGAAAATTACATCATGTCAGTCCATCAACTCCACAAGTTCTCCTACCCAACTATATGTACACACACACGCATTCCTGTACATTCCTCATATGCAGAAGACAATGTGTAGTAAATGGTTTGGAAAGGGGGCAGGCAAACCCATCACCAGCAGCAGTGTGTGTGGAAGTGTGCGGTTTTGCGCTGTGTGTGTGGATGTGTGGGGTTTGCGCACTGGGATTGGCGCAGTGTGTGTGGAAGTGTGCGGTTTTGCGCAGTGTGTGTGGAAGTGTGCAGTTTTGCGCAGTGTGTGTGGAAGTGTGCAGTTTTGCGCAGTGTGGGATTGGCGCAGTGTGTGTGGAAGTGTGCGGTTTTGCGCAGTGTGTGTGGAAGTGTGCGGTTTTGCGCAGTGTGGGATTGGCGCAGTGTGTGTGGAAGTGTGCGGTTTTGCGCAGTGTGTGTGGAAGTGTGCGGTTTTGCGCAGTGTGTGTGGAAGTGTGCGGTTTTGCGCAGTGTGGGATTGGCGCAGTGTGTGTGGAAGTGTGCGGTTTTGCGCAGTGTGTGTGGAAGTGTGCGGTTTTGCGCAGTGTGTGTGTGGAAGTGTGCGGTTTTGCGCAGTGTGTGTGGAAGTGTGCGGTTTTGCGCAGTGTGTGTGGAAGTGTGCGGTTTTGCGCAGTGTGGGATTGGCGCAGTGTGTGTGGAAAGGTAGGCAGGCCCCTGGCTGCCTCCTCCAGAGCCTGATGATGCCTCGGTAGTAGCCAATGGGGATCCACAGACCTGGGCGCCATGGCGATCAGACCCAAACAGAGCCAAAGAGCCACTTCCTTTGATGGGGGAGTCTGAGCGAAGGTCACATGTTCGCCGCGGCGGCGGGGCTGGAAGGGAGAGGTCGCACGGCTTTTCCCGCTAAGTGGGTTCCTCTGCATTGCAGTGGTTGCCGTGGCGTCGGTGAAAAGCCTTCCTGAAGCCGCTCCCGAGCCCCCGGTCAGCGCTTTCCTCCAGCAGCGATGCTGCACTGTCTCCTGTGATTCCCCTAACAGGCCTGAGCAGCTTGGCCTGCACACTGATCTCTGACAGGCTCTCTCTCTCTCTCTCTCTCTCTGTCTGTCTCTCTACCTCTCTCTCTCTCTCTCTGTCTGTCTCTCTACCTCTCTCTCTCTCTCTCTGTCTCTGTACCTCTCTCTCTCTCTGTCTCTGTCTCTCTGCCTCTCTCTCTCTCTCTCTGTCTCTCTACCTCTCTCTCTCTCTGTCTCTCTCTGTCTCTGTACCTCTCTCTCTCTCTGTCTCTGTCTCTGTACCTCTCTCTTTCTCTGTCTCTGTCTCTCTACCTCTCTCTCCTCTGACTCTCTCTCTGTCTCTCTGTCGCTTTCTCTCTCTCTCTCCTCTGACTCTCTCTGTCTCTCTCTCAACTCTCTCTCTCTCTCTCTCTCTCTACTACCCCCTCTCTCTCTCTGTCTCCTCTTTCTCTTAGTTTAACATAATTGACTTCCTTTGTAAATATACTTTATTAGGCTTTAAGGGTAGTTGAAATTAGATCTGATAATTAATCTTGTTTAGGCTTAAGCAGAAAACAGCAAATTGAATTAGCATGTTAAACAATTCAGCATTTCAGCATAGCTATTAAAAAATTACTGGAGAATGTATGTGCATAGATACTGTTACTTGGAGAATATATTACGTGTACATGGGCCTGGGAGTGTTTGTGTGATGAAGCCTGTTTTGAACAGACTGTCTCAGAAAATTAATAGAGAAATCATTAAAGCTTTGCACTTCTGACTTTACCTCATCAGTTTGAAATGAAGTGACTGAATACTAATAACACCATTTTGATCCTTTTCCTTAGCGTTCTTTCATCATTTGTGCATTTTTATTTTTTATTTTTTACCAGCGAGGCAGAGTACTGACAGAAATATCCTTCTTCATTCATGCTAGTCTGGGTTTCTGAGTCTGTTGTGTAAATCACCACTCAAAGGATTTGTGGCAGGCAGGCTAGATGTTAATTAGATATAAGATTGGTTTCAGGCAGTCTAACTTTGAGAAATAGGTGGTGGCTAAAACACTTATTGTTTAAAAGCACCAAAAAATATCTTCAGATCTTTGATCTTCAGTCAAATCCAGTCTGAAAATGAAAGCGATAGAGGAACTCATATCACATGGCAGGCCCTGTGACATCCGTACTGTTAGGAGATTATTCTTACAGTAGAACTACTGTGGATGACCATTTTATTTCTTTAAATAATTGAAAATCTATGTATATTATGGACGCTGGGCTGAAATGTGTCAGCAATTGACCCTGATTCTCTCTGCCAAAGATTAGGTCAATAGGAGACTTTTTTTTCTGAAAAATAATTTAGCTGGAAGCAGGGGTGATTCTCATTATTATGCTTGTTGCTTGGTTACTGTGGTTCCACTTGACAAGTATTGAATCTGGAGATGGAATTATTTTCAAATTTGTTTCTATGGTGCTCTGAATTAGCTTCAGTATTCACAGTAATTGTGACTTGTTTTTTTTTTTAAGCAAAGCTTTATGGTTCTTGATACTCTGTTCCTCCATGGTCTGTAGAAGACATTCTGTTAAAGTGACAGTATGTCACTATCTTTATTGTTCCAGTGTTGCCACAACAGCTCAAATGAAGGCAGGTTTTTCTCCATATTATCTGTGATAGTTGCTTGTTCTTATTTCCAGATTGTACACTAATTACTATCATTTGTTCTGGTATGTTATAATATTAATACATAATGAGGTCCCATGCTCTCGGAAGCTTGTATGTGTTGTTGAATTGTTGCGATGTACTGTTTTCACAGTTCTGCAGTGAGTTCATTTTAAAGCAAAATTTGGCGGAGCAGATTTCTGTGCAGCAGCTTTCTTCAGCTCTTTCACAGACTGTTGTTCTCAGGGAAATCCTGCTAAAAGGTCCGATGTCTCTGTGCAGCACTCAGCAGCTGAATCACGTTCACAAATCAGAGCGACGGCATCCGTTCCTCTCGCGCACGGCGATGCTTAACTATCAAGAACTAGACCATCATTCTCTGGAAAGACAAACTCAGTGCAATAGCTGCTATTTTCAGGGGACACTAAAAAACCAATAACACAAATCCTAATTACATATTTTGTTCCATTGAAATGAGGACCATTTGTTTAGCAGACGCTTTTATCCAAAGTGACGTACAGTAAGTGCATAAAATGGAGACCAGTCTGTTCCCACGTTTTGTTAGTTGTTAGTGCTACAGTAGCTACCTTTAAAACTCTTAAGCTGAATTCACCAGAACATTCGTAGGATCACAGCTATTTAAAAAATCCAAGGTTCGCCTTGTTGTGACAGTTTCATGTCTAGGCTGCAGTGGGATTTCTCATTTCAGTCAGTTATGGTGCACTGATGCCATTAGATTCTGACACGCTCATGCTCCACTGGATATCTTTTACAGGCCCTGTGCTGTGTGTGTTAATGCAGCGATACTCACTCACGTAAAATGTCATTTCCATTAATCAAGGGCAGATGTGCGTAGTAGTTAGAATCTATAGAGATTCTAACTGCTAATGAAGCGGTTGAGCACACCAGACTAATCAGAAACACTTATGAAACCATTTGTCCCAAGCATTATGGTGACCTGAAATGGGGGGGTGATATATACAAAGTGCTTTAATTAAAGCTGGGAATCTGCACTTGAACCTCCATGAACTGTTTGACTGAAATTGAGGAGGACAGAGCCACACATTATGGAGCTCACTGATGCCTGGTCTCGAGCACTGAAGCAGTGTACTGTACACTGATATTAAAGATGGTGTGTGGCTGGTCTGGTAATGTGAGTGTTGGCTGGTGAGGGGGAACATGGCGGAAGAGACGTGTTTTCTTACTTGATGTTTACCATCATTAACACACACGTGCCAATTCAAATAAGCACACTGAGCACTTCGCACGGAGTTATGCGTGGTCATAAAAGAAAAATTAGTTTTAAGTTGAAAAAAAAGTCTCCTTGTCATTTCAGTGCAATTCAGTGATCCCTGATCTCCTTGTTTTAATTAAATATAATGTAAATCAAAGGCACAAAATTAACCATGGGTTAAAAAAAAAAAAGAAAAATGATATGGCATACAGTATAAATGTGCCTATTTGTAGCTTCCTGGCTGCCAGCTTGCTAATTGACGCTAGCATTCTGAGATCTCATTAAGAGAGAGGCTTGAGTGTGTGTGGGTGTCCGCTTTACCAGCCTCACTCAGTGTCAGGTTTATTTAAGTCTTTGACTGTTCCAGTCGTACCTTATTTTTAGCAGGTCGGGATTAAGCCCGCGGGATGCTGGGAATTTCCTCAGACGACCTCCCGCCCGGCCGCCCTTGAGCCGCTGTGAGACGGTGTTTGTTTCTCTGGCTCCCTGTAGGTGGCCCTCTGGGCTGCCGTCTGTCACACAGTTTAATTTCTCAGCAGCTCCAGCGTTTCTTATTTAACATTCTCATGGCAGGTAATTTTTTGGTTTTGATATGCATATGGGCCTGAAGCAACAGCACTTGTGAGGTAAACTGGACGTTCGCACACTGACTTGCTTATGTAAAGAGAAATATGAAAGGTTTTATCTGGTTAACCTGCAGTTCACATCACCTGGGTCCAACATCATGGTAATTCCGAAGAGCATGAGCTGACCTGTGATGTGACAGGCTAGCCGTCCAGGGCAGTGGCTCCCAAACTTTTTTTTAATGAGCAGCAGGGCAGCTGTGTTGTGTGACAGTGGGATGTGTTTCAGCTGATCAGCGACCTTTTCCCCAAAAACGATCAAATCCATCTCCCCGCAGTAGCAGTTCCTCCCCGACAGTCTGGGGGTTTCCCCGGTTTGCCAATCTGGTATGGAAGCACAGGAAGCCTCAACTCTGCTGCATGAATTTCCATGTTCCCAGAATGGGATGAGATTACTGCGCAATTTGCCGTCTCAAATGGATAAATAGAGGGAAAAAAACTGGAACAGAAGTTTTTCGGATTGAACTGAAATGTAAAATGGGTGCAGAGAGACTGCGTGAGGGCAGCCCCTGGATAACGTGAGGGTTGAAGGTTAGCCCTGAAGAGACTGCGATCGGCTGTGCTTCAGATCATACTGCCCCAGCCCTTGTGGGAAAAGCAAGTTGTTTTTCTTTCAAGCAAAAAAACATCTCGGCATAGCAACAGACGCTCACCCAGATGACAGTGCTTTTACGTGATGCTGTGCTGGCGTGCTTTATCTGATCACGTCACGCCACGACAGCTTGCATTGCGCTGAGCTGATTTGATAAATAAAGATTGTGTAGTTGATGGGAGATGCACAGCCGCATGCATTATTTCAGGAATCATCACGTCCTTTTCCTTTTGAAATGATTCTGCAGAGCTTCAGCGTGTCTCTGGTACAGCTTTCCTTTTTAATAATGCAACAACTCTGATCCTTTTTAAAGTAATCCCTGGACCTGCCGCCGCAGCTGTTTTTAGTCTGGACTCAGTAGCAGGTCAAACGGGTTCGTCTCACTCTCAGTTTAATTTCGGGCAGAGAGAGACCTTGTGCTTGTGTCTCGAATAACGAATGCAGTTTCCTAAAACTGATACCACACCAAGCTTTCTTTCTACAGTACAATGGCAGGCGTCAGTACACACACTCAGAGATAAACCTGAGAGTTTAATTTGTATTGGGTCACAGGCACAGCGAGGGGGGACACAGTTGTCATGGTGATCGCTTAAATTTTAGTGAATCACTCACCAAAATAACTAATTGCATCTTGAGAACAGGAGCCCACATTAATATTGAAACTCTTACAATAACAGTTTTTGCTTTGATGATTTTATCGTCTAGCTTGCCTTGGTCTGTTTATTTACTTCAGGAGCCTATGTGCTTATTTGAAAAGTAATTTTTTTCACTAATTCTGAATTAGAAATCAGATTTTTATCGGTGGAGATTTTCTTGTTTAAAGTGCATTTTGCCAAATCAAGCAATTGTGCAAAAGAAAAGTGAACATGCTCTTCCTGGAAATATCACTCTACAGTTTCTCATTTGCCCGAACATATTTATCCATTCGGAAACCAATGCATTTGGGTCCTCAGTTGGGTTTCGCACTGGTGAAGAAAAGATTTATGCTTTTTATGAGCGTAATTACTATCAGCTGTCATTTTGTTTTCGTTTTGTTTGGTGTGATTTATCCAATAGAGTTGTGTGTCTTTCTGTTGGATCTGTGTTTCTGTGTTACAGTAACTGCTTTGAAAAAGTGTGAAAAATGTGAGACAGCAATGCGACAGTTAGCGCTTCTGCCAAAGAAGACTTGTGTTGTGCTGAGAAGGTGATGATGATGATGATGATGATGAAGTGGTCCCCTGGTCCATTACGTGTCTCAGCTACAGTAAGCAGTGAAGAGTTGATTAAAAAATCTAAAATATATATTGTCGTCTAAGGAAACATTTTAATGCTTTACTTTAAGAAAGAAGCCATAAACTAAAGTCTGTGAAATTATAACAAGGTACCAAGTGGCAGGATATTTACTGTACACAAGACTTTTTTAGTTCATTAAAATGGAAGGTTACATATTCTTAGTTTAATGAGCAGCACAAAGCAGCAAAGCTGTACTAAAATCTGGCCCAACCCAACCGTGTTCTGAAGCTTCGCCACCTTCATTTGCTTCGCAGAATCTTCAGCCTTCAAAGTAAAGTTGGGTATGAAGTATAATTAGAAATAACTTGAGCTTCAGGCTCAGCGTTCTCTCTCCGGAAGGAGCAGGGGGTGCGTCTGTGAGGCTGAATGCTGTGAGCAGGGGGCTGAATGCTGTGAGCAGGGGGCGCGTCTGTGAGGCTGAATGCTGTGAGCAGGGGGCGCGTCTGTGAGGCTGAATGCTGTGAGCAGGGGGCGCGTCTGTGAGGCTGAATGCTGTGAGCAGGGGGCGCGTCTGTGAGGCTGAATGCTGTGAGCAGGGGGCGCGTCTGTGAGGCTGAATGCTGTGACACAGATTTGCTTTCATATGTTCTGTTCGGTGTCGTGGTTCTCCTCTCTCCCAGCCAAGCTGATGTGAGTTGGGGGGGGGGGGGGGGTTTGGGGAAGACCAGCCTTATATGGCCCATCTTGGCCACTGCTGCCCTTTTAGCTGTTCCTCGCAAATTGATAAAGCAAAAATTCTCCCTCCTGAATATGCTGGATGTTTCATACTCATGTTCCCATGAATTAATGGTTCTTTGTGTTCTGCTCGATACCCAAACCCACGCAGTCCTTAAACAGCTTGGAACAAGCGAGAGGTTCAGCATTACTAAGCCATTAGTAGTTTAAAAGGGAATGTTTTATATGTGCAACATTTATCTAAATAGATGACTCAAATGCAATATTTACTCAAAGGCAATATTTCCTGTAATTACCAACTGTTTTAATGATTGACTACTTCAATTTCTATTACCTTGGTACTTGTGTCCTCCCCAAAGTAATGCGGACTGCTAATTTAGATCCATTTTACTAGACATTGTAAATATATCCTTTTCCACAAATAGCTGAAGATATAATTATGAACATTTGAAAATGAATATTTCCAAATGTAATATGGATAAAATCAAATTCAGCACGTCATTATCTTGAGTTTTTCATCTTGAAATACTGCATCATAAAACTCGGTTAAAATTAAAGTGGTAATTCATTATAATTATCTAAAATGTAGTAATTTCTGAGGAAAACATTTTCAGGATTCTCAGATTGCTGCCACATGCAGCTGCTCTAGATTCAGGGGCCAGGGAGAAACAATGGGATCAATCAGAAGCCGAATCATTCAGGCTGTTATCAGGGATCTTTGAGATCTATTTTCAACGGAGGAAATGTGGAAATTTAAGTTTAGAACAAGCGAATCCTGGAATATCCTGTCCTAGAGATGGCTGCTCTTTCAGTCTCACACGTACACAGACACACGCAGCAGCAGTCGCACACACACACACACACACACACACACACACACACAGGCAGTCACACACACACACGCACACACACACTGTCCTCACGGCCTGTGTAGACGCAGGCGTGAGTCACTGTGGTGCGGTGGCTGCCGCTCTTGGGCTCATTGTGATGCCAGGAGGTTGAATTGCAAACATGAGGCTCCAATCAGGCTGTTAGAATGTCAAGGCTGGCGTTCCACAGTCTGCTGCCGGAGGGCGATACTCCCGCACTCCCGTTCCAGACAACACCGCAGGACACAATAAGACGGCTTTTATTAAACGCCGGTGAAATAGGCTGGGCTGTTAGTGTCTAATCCTCGCGCAGCCTGTGGGTTCCAGCGATGCGGCAGATCATTGTCTGCATTTCTGTTTTTGCAGTTTCTCTTGCTGTGAAAACATATTCATTAAGGGTTCACTGAAACGCAGTAGGTTGATGTTTGGCTAATCATGAACAATGAACGGAGTGAGTATCACCCGGCGACGTGCTCACGCTCTGTTATGCTTTATTCTCCGGGTTGCACACACGGTAAGAATAATGCACTGGACTCCTTTTTAACTTCTCAGACACATTTGTCCTTTATTTCTTTCACACATTGTTTTTATTCCGCTTTGATTGGAGAGCTGAGTCCATCGCTATGATTGGAGAGCTGAGTCCATCACTTTGATTGGAGAGCTGAGTCCATCGCTATGATTGGAGAGCTGAGTCCATCGCTTTGATTGGAGAGCTGAGTCCATCACTTTGATTGGAGAGCTGAGTCCATCACTTTGATTGGAGAGCTGAGTCCATCGCTTTGATTGGAGAGCTGAGTCCATCGCTTTGATTGGAGAGCTGAGTCCATCGCTTTGATTGGAGAGCTGAGTCCATCGCTTTGATTGGAGAGCTGAGTCCATCACTTTGAGGTTGCAGACTGCGGCACTCGTCCTGCCCCTCCTGCCCTCCCCCCTTCTTTTCACGCTCCTGTGAGCTTTCCAGCCGCTGTGTCAGGAGCTCTGTGCTGTTTACACAGGCTGCTCTGCTAGGAGCTCTGTGCTATTTACACAGGCTGCTCTGCTAGGAGCTCTGTGCTGTTTATACAGGCCAATGATGCAGGAGCTCTGTGCTGTTTACAGGAGCTCTGTGCTGTTTACACAGGCCGCTGTTTACAGGAGCTCTATGCTGTTTACACAGGCTGCTGTTTACAGGAGCTCTGTGCTGTTTACACAGGCTGGTGAGGCTGGAGCTCTGTGCTGTTTACACAGGTGGGTGAGGAAGGAGCTCTATGCTGTTTACACAGGCTGCTGTTTACAGGAGCTCTGTGCTGTTTACACAGGCTGGTGAGGCTGGAGCTCTGTGCTGTTTACACAGGTCGGTGAGGTAGTACCCCAATACCCCAGAGGGGGCGCTGGTGCTCACTCCCTGGGTGACGCTATGGCTAGTTAGCTGCGCTGAGGGGACATCTATCAGTGCTCAGTCTTTCTGTGCTCAGGATTTGATTCTGAACGAGGCTCTTAATCTTCCGCTGGGCAGGTCAGCCGGGCGCTCAGAGCACACCGGTTCTGTGCCTGCTGGCCCTGATTTGGACAAACCTCCCTCCAGTGGGCTCGTGTAAGAGCACCCACACCGTCCCTGTGAGCCTGCTGGGGGCTCTTATTCGGTACACGCAGCGCCTCTCACAAACGAAAGGAATAACGCGCGTAAGAGTTCAGTCGCTACGCAGATATTTTCTGTGATCCGCCATGGCCAGGAGCGAGCCGCCTTTATGGAGCTGCTCGTCCCGTTAGCCAATCAGAGGTGATGCCGCACACGCAGAGAAGACAGCTTGCGTCGTAATACTTTGAGTTCCCCGTCCCACTCTCAGTTAGCACCTTTTTTTCTACCCTGGTAGAACGCCATAAGGCTCATCATTTTAGGGAATTCTGAGATGTGCTCTGAATCTGAATCAAGTGTGTTTACACAAGGACAGATGGCGCAGAACTGGATTTACACAAGGCCTGCGAGTCTGCGGTCCTCTCGGTTATTTCTGTTAAACCCATTTTGTTTAAAACCCTGAGAAGTGCCTCATATAGGCCTGCGGTGAGCCCTGCCAGCCTGCTGTGTGACTTGGCAGATTTCAGTCTCAGCCCTTCTGCAGGGCTTTTGAGTGAATATTTTATGGGATGACGCGGTGTCCACTTGTTGTGTTTGTTACTGGATAATTAATGGGGATTAGTTTTATCACCTGTCTGGAATGTGGGGCCATCGGGCCCTCGTTCATCCTGGGGTAATCAGCGCAGATGTTGCCGATGGATACGGGGGCTCCAGCGCACAGGAAGCACACAAGCTGAAACCGCAGGAAGTAAAAGTTAACATTAATTAAATTAAATCCAATGTAACCGTTATGGCTACTGCTGTAGCGAGCTTCACTGTACTGTGCTGCAGCTCAGGAGCTGCCCTGCCTTTCTGTCCAGGGGCAGGATAGACATCCAGCTTTTTATGAACATAGCAGCTCTGCGTTGAATCTTTTCAAGATGGCTGACCTGGTAACCTACATTGGCTAGTGCCTGTGAAAGTGTCGACACTTTCTTGGCTAGCTCACTGCATGTCCTTCTTGTGTATGTCCTTAAGGAAAATATGTTTTTTTGGAAATGTTACAAAACATGTTTTTAACCAAGTTTTAATCACCCAGCAGCAGTGTAGTTCGATGTTAGTGAATAGAAAGAGTTTATGTGCTGTGGTTTCAATGCAAATGACAGTAGAGAATGTTCTCTCTCTCCTGCTCTAACACCTGGTGTTTGCGGGTTAATTAGCCATAACTAACTTCCATTAAATATTTAAATGATTAACCAGACAAAGTGATGATAAAATATGGAGATATTGCAGTATTGTTTACAGTAGCTATAACTCAGCTGTAGCATGAGCCAAAATAACAAAGGCTTTAGGCAGTGAGCGACATTTTACTTTGTGGTTTCATGTGAATCGTGAAGTCACGAGTTCCCACAGCTAAATTCATGCCAAAATATAATTTTGCATAATTACGGTGTAATCTATCCTTCATATTTGCCAATCCCCGGGGCTGCCTATGGCCTCAGTTTTTGCAGTCTGTTGATTAGAAAACTTTAATTGATGTAGACGTGAAAATTAATACAAATGTGCACCACATCTGCACAAAATAAAAAGGAGACAATATCAAGTTTGAAACAGAAAGTACCGGATTCTCCCTGGATTATGTGGTTATGATAATTCTGTTCAGTTAACACTATTAACATTTCATTGGTAATTCATTGCCTGTTAAATATAGTTCCATTCGTGATAATGAAATATAAATATTTAGCCTTCATTAAAATGTCAGTACTGTACTCACATCTCCTGCAATTATAAAAGGTGAGTGTGTTGAGCCCACACTGAAGTAACTGTGGATCGAGGTTAAATAAGTGAATAAGTAAATCATGGTGGTGAAATTTAGTAAACTGGACATGGAGCACGAAATCCGCAGGTTTGAAATCAAGACGCTTGAGCAAGGAGCACACACTGACATATAAATAAGAAATGTTTTGGAGTAGAATTACTGATGTAACATGTTGTGCCTTTTTTGGATTAGCCTCTACCAGCTTAAAACAAATTTAAAAAAAAAAAAGGTTTTTAGAGTTTCCCTAAACATTTCCCCCATTCTTCCTGTCTAACTTCCTCAACTTCCAACACAGCTGTCAAGGATCATAGATGGACTGTATTGCTGATATCTTGCCATACAATCCCACGTCTCTGTTTGACTTTTGAGGTTGGGGCATTTTTAACTTTGATTGGAGAAAAACTTTTTTGTTTTGTCTTGTGAGTAGAGCCAGTGAAATGGGTTCCATGTGAAAGATGGACTGGATCAGAGATGGACTGTCATTTTCATATCTTGCCATGCAAAGTTTTTGCAGGTAAATTGTAGCAAGGAGGCAGCATGTTAAATGCCTGTTTGTGTCAGTACTGCTGTGTTTGGGACGTGATGAAGAATACGGTTGCTTTCAGTTTTTACGATCTTTGAAGCAATGAACCGCGTCACTCCTGGCTATGATTAGATTGGTGATCAGATTGTCTTGCTAGTTGGGAAATTTGAGAAGGTGGATATAAAGTTTTGCTGAAAGGTAAAGAGAGATGCAATCACCTCCTGCTACGCTTCCATTACGAGCCACTGTCCTTCATCACGTTTCCGTCTCGTTTGCGCGGCAAAACCGATCTATGATGATTACCGTAGGCCTGCTTTCTGCAGGGGAGCCTCTGGTACCCAGAACCTTTTTAGAATCATAAAAATGAATAATTTACCGTAGAAATAGTTCTGAAAGTGACTCGGGCTCTGGGATAAACGCCTCTCTCTTCCACGTGTGTTCATTAGTGCTCCACAGCCTGCTGAGGCGATGGATAGTTTGGTCTTTTGTGAGCAAATTATCTTACGGTTAGCTCAACACCTTCACAACCACTCTGCTTCTTTCTGTTGTCTGTGATGCAGTTTTTCTCTTTGACAATTCTCTCTTTTTGTCCTGTACACTTTACCATGCCTGTCTCATTTCCACATTAAATGGAAATATATACTTTCATTTTTTGTTTTTTTGACCTTTTTTTTTTAGTTTCTTAGTTTTTTGGAGTCTTATTGTTTGACAGTCGAAGTATGTCACAGTATCAGAAACTAAAATGACTTGTGTGGGCAGATGTTGCGTGCTGAAGCATGCAGTTAATGTTGGAGAAAGTGTAGTTCAGCCGTTTGACCTGCTGCACACAGTACATGATTCTTTTCTGCTCATAGCCAAAGCGAAACATTCAATCTGCAGGTATAGACAAGATCCTCCTTGTATCTTTGAAAAAAAATGGCCATCTTGCCTTAAGTCTGTGAACAATGGCAACGTATCTCTAGCATTGACAGGTCTGCCAAACAGCTCATTCATTCAGTGAGTTCTCAGATTAGCATGTCTAATGTGTGTTGATATTCTACCCAACTACTGTCATAGGAATTCCATATTTATCATTGTGCCTGGTTCCCTGGTCAGTTCTCCTGTCTGTGGGACTGTGTACATTTCAGCAGAGTCAGTGTTCATACATTAACATTATTTATCTCTGTTCCTCCACAATGCTACTCTGCACTGTACAGTCTGAGAGAATGCAGAGAAGGGACAACACAGTGAAGTGTTCAGTGTTAAATCAACTCTTACAGAGTGCATGCGCTGTGAAAATGAGGGTACACTGGGAGCATTGTGTAATGGGGATGGTTCACATGGACCGCGGCTGGACGGGGGGGGGAAACATGGTGGAGGGGGGTCAAAAGTAAAGGCAAATATGGAGGAAAATCTGCTTGAGTCAGCCGAGAATCTGGGACAAACATTTCACACATTTTAGCGTGGCTGTGCTCACACGCCACAGACACACGTGCCCCTGAGTTAGAAATGCCCCAGCCTCAGCCAAGGGAGATATGGGATTATAAAATATGATGCATTACTGTCCATCTGCAGTGTGTTCCTTGACAATCATGTTCTGGAACTCGTATAAGAATTTAGCCAGGAAGAATGGGGGAAATGTTACTGTAAAAACATCACTTAATATTATTTTAATCTGGTAGAGACTAATTCAAAATTATTTAGATTTACACAGGGAAATGTAGTCATTTTAAAATTTGAATTAAACAAAAGATCCTTGCTTCTTACTCAGGGGTCCTGAATTTGAACTTGCAGCTCCATGTCCAGCTTACAGAATTTCTCTCATATTTCAAATCATATTTCAAATGATATTTCCTTATTTAACCTTGAGCCACAAACAGTGGAGCCACAGTTATTTCAGTGTGGGCTCAACACACTCACCTTTTATAATTGCAGGAGATGTGAGTACAGTACTGACATTTTAATGAAGGCTAAATATTTATATTTCATTATCACGAATGGAACTGTATTTAACAGGCAATGAATTACCAATGAAATGTTAATAGTGTTAACTGAACAGAATTATCATAACCACATAATCCAGGGAGAATCCGGTACTTTCTGTTTCAACCTTGATATTGTCTCCTTTTTATTTTGTGCAGATGTGGTGCACATTTGTATTAATTTTCACGTCTACATCAATTAAAGTTTTCTAATCAACAGACTGCAAAAACTGAGGCCATAGGCAGCCCCGGGGATTGGCAAATATGAAGGATAGATTACACCGTAATTATGCAAAATTATATTTTGGCATGAATTTAGCTGTGGGAACTCGTGACTTCACGATTCACATGAAACCACAAAGTAAAATGTCGCTCACTGCCTAAAGCCTTTGTTATTTTGGCTCATGCTACAGCTGAGTTATAGCTACTGTAAACAATACTGCAATATCTCCATATTTTATCATTATGTGTATTGTTAATCATTTAAATATTTGTTGGTAGTTGGAGGCTAATTAGCCTACAAACACCATCAGGTGTTAGAGCGGTGAAGAGAGGACACTCTTCTTTAGTGTCATTTGGGAATTAATTTGGAAATGCGTGACCTCAAGATAATTATACTGAAGGCAGGCTATGTGCTGCAGGTCCCGTGAGTATTTTATTTTTCAGATTTTCCGAGGTACTGTATATGATTGTGACCTAAAAATGTGCTTTTCATTTTTTTTTTTCATTTTTCACTCAAATTCTTTTACTTTGTCTCCCTCCCTCCCCCTTCCATTACATATACACATGTACGCTGTTTATTAAGCTTCACAGGAGTGAGAGAGTGGATAAGCCAGGGTCTGTGGGTCATAGTTAAAGTGACCTTGCTTATGAGCGGTGTGCCGGTGCCCTCGCTCAGCCAGGCCCAAACGCCAGATGAGCGTGAGCAGAGCCGTGATCAGTACTGTACCGCTGTACCACTCCAAACTCTAAAGACCAACTTTGCTTGTTATCCAATTGTCCCTGATGGTATTTTCCCAGCCAATCACCCTCCAGCCAAACAGACTTTGAATTTTAGTGAGTAATGCCTTCTGCATGCTGATTGGAGGGCGTGAATAAGCTCCTGCCCGTGATTGCTCAGTTTTACGTGCGTACATTAGCTCAGATGAGATCGTGGGTTTTCACCAGAGCCCCTGCCTGGCCTCACCCGAGGCTGGCGAGGATGTGGCATCGCTTGGCATCGCCGACTGGCGTGGGGCACCTTCCCTCTGACACGGGGCCCATCCCTCTGACACGGGGCCCATCCCTCTGACACGGGGCCCATCCCTCTGACACGGGGCCCATCCCTCTGACACGGGGCCCATCCCTCTGACACGCTGCCCTTCCCTCTGACACGGGGCCCATCCCTCTGACACGCTGCCCTTCCCTCTGACACGGGGCCCTTCCCTCTGGCACGGGGCACCTTCCCTCTGACGCGGTGCCCTTCCCTCTGACACGCTGCCCTTCCCTCTGACACGCTGCCCTTCCCTCTGGCACGGGGCACCTTCCCTCTGACACGGTGCCGTTCGCCAGCAGGGCAGTGCCAGCTATCAGAAAGTAATTCACCTGAGACACAACAAATTTATACCCCTCAAAACCAGAGTGGCAAGCTCTTCTTAGCCTGGGGCCGTGGCATTCTGGGACACGGCAGGCTCAGATGCGCTGACAGACAGGACTGTGAATGTTTTACGTCTGCATTTGTTTGGTAATGTTGTGTTTTCTTAGAATGAGGAGTGAGCTGGCAGTCAGTGCCTAGCCCGCCGCTGGCTCAGACTGCACCGCGCGGCACTTATTCCTGTGTTGTGTAGGTGAACTATAAAGCATTTTATTTCATGCTAGTTTCCATTACTTGTGAGTCATTATATTGTTAGCGAAAAATTGCAGTGTTGTAAAAAGTGATAATGTTCTGCGCCCTGCTGAGCTGTTACAGTCTGTCGGTGTTTCATGCTGTGCTGTGTGTGTGTGTGTGTCTGTGTGTGTGTGTGTGTGTGCGTGCGTTAAAAAAGTGAAAATAATGGGAGTGTGGTGTAGAGGAAACGTCGGCTTCCCTTCTCTCTCTCAGCAGAGCAGGGCAGTGTCTTCCTGTTGTAGCAGCCCCAGGAGACCGAGCCCAGCCATGTTGGGGGAAATTAGAGCCTCATAAAAATAAGGCTTTTTCACACAACCTGAGAGAGAGAGGGAGAGGGAGAGAGAGAGAGAGGGAGGGAGAAAGGAAACAGGAGAGAGAATGAGGGAGGAAGAGTGAGAGAGAGAGAGGGGGGAGAAGGAGAGAGAGAGAGAGAGAGAGAAAGTGAGAGTGAGAGTGAGAGAGTGAAGTGAGCAAGCTCCTAAGCATGTGAAAGAGGAAGGAAGGATGGAAGAGAAAGTGAGAGCTCTTTGGCGGCGTTGACGCTGCAGTGAAAATGAAAAGTGCTTTTCAGGTGTGTGGCGTGTGACTTCCTGTTTCTTGAGTGCGTGCTTGCAGGAGAGACTTCCTCTAGCGCTGAACGGGATAGGCGGGGGGGTCCGCCCCCCCCCCGTGTGCTCCAGTGCCTGAGCACGCCTCATGTCCATGTCCTCCTCTGTCTTTCAGCATGCAGGGAGCTGTGCACCCCGGCACCGGAGAGGCACCTCAACGTGGTGGTGCACATCTCCGTGGTGAACACGCAGGAGCTCAGCCTCGCAGCCTACTCCTGCACTGAGGTCGTGGAGGTGAGTCACCTGAGCGGCACGCTCCTGCTGTGTCCCGCTGTCCTTCTCTCCCTCTCCACCTCTCCTTTCCTCCCTCTCTCCCTCTGTCCTTCTCCACCTCTCCTTTCCTCCCTCTCTCCCTCTGTCCCTCTCCACCTCTCCTTTTCTCCCTCTCTCCCTCTGTCCATCTCTCCTTCTCCACCTCTCTCCTTCTCTCCCTCTCCGTCCCTCTGTCCTTCACTCCTTCTCCCTCCCTCCCTCCCTCTCTCCGCACATTTGAGTCTGTGTTCAGGAAGCTGGGGCTCTGGAGGCTGGGCTCAGACCACAAGTGTTCAGGCAGCAGCTGCTGCTCTCTGAAGAGCAGACCTCAGCAGGTTTGTCGGTGCTTGGCAGCCGCCTTCCTGTCATGATTAAACTTGTCTGTCGGTGAGAGCTTTCTTTCTTTCGCTCCCCTTTTTTTCCATGTAGGCATACCGTCTCCCACGAGTGCACAAAGAAGGGCTTCTTTGCCGCAGATTTGATTTTCCAGGGTGTTTTCGTTAGCGATGGAGCTGGGGCGGCTCGGGGGCCGGTCTGTGGCGAGCGCGGGCGGCTCCTGACCCGCTAGCTAGCGTGCGCGGGACCTCTGCCTGCCTGTCCGGGACCTCTGCCTGCCTCTCCGCCCGCGGTATGAGCAGACGCGTTCTCCCGCCCTGTCTTACCGCGCTCAAACGCGTCTCCGTCTCCCGCTGCGTGTGAAGCTCCGGACCGTGCCGGAGCGGGATGGCCTCGTGTTTACGGTTCCCCAGAAGGAGGGTAGGTGGCGGTGTTTTTTTTTGCCTCTCCGGTGTCTGAGCTAGCGTCTCTGCAGGATAACCGCGCTCACCTACAGGAGCGGTGGCGCAGCGTAGCGCAGGAGGAAGTGGCGGGCCGCCGCGGACGTGTTCTCGCTCCTGTCTGACTCACCCGCGCGCGCGGCGTTCTGTAAGCGCCCCGCGCCGCCCCTGAGAGGGGAACTGGGGCCGTTTCGTTATGCGCAGTCCAGCTCGGCCGCTGTTCTGGAAAGTCCTTCAGCGCTTTCGTTATTTCTGTGTTTACCGCCACGCCCCTTCTGCTCAGCGGCGGGCCTTTCAGCTCTCCTGCCCCCCCCCCCCCCGCTCGGGCTGCCCGCTCTCCTGCCCCCCCCCTTGGGCTGTGAGAGGGCCTGTGAGAGAGGACCTGTGAGAGAGGGATCTGTGAGAGAGGGAGCTGTGAGAGAGGGAGCTGTGAGGGAGAGCTGTGAGGGAGAGCTGTGAGAGAGGGAGCTGTGAGAGAGGGAGCTGTGAGAGAGGGCCTGTGAGAGAGAGAGCTGTGAGAGAGAGCCTGTGAGAGAGGACCTGTGAGAGAGGTCCTGTGAGAGGGGCTGTGAGAGAGGGCCTGTGAGAGAGGGCCTGTGAGAGAGGGCCTGTGAGAGAGGGATCTGTGTGAGAGGGATCTGTGAGAGAGGGATCTGTGAGAGAGGGGGCTGTGAGAGAGGGGGCTGTGAGAGAGGGGGCTGTGAGAGAGGGCTGTGAGGGAGAGCTGTGAGAGAGGGATCTGTGAGAGAGGGATCTGTGAGAGAGGGATCTGTGAGAGAGAGCTGTGAGAGAGGGATCTGTGAGAGAGGGCCTGTGAGAGAGGACCTGTGAGAGAGGACCTGTGAGAGAGGGCCTGTGAGAGAGGGATCTGTGAGAGAGCTGTGAGAGAGGGCCTGTGAGAGAGGACCTGTGAGAGGGGCTGTGAGAGAGGGCCTGTGAGAGAGGGATCTGTGAGAGAGGCCTGTGAGAGAGGCCCTGTGAGAGAGGGATCTGTGTGAGAGGGATCTGTGTGAGAGGGATCTGTGTGAGAGGGCTGTGAGGGAGAGCTGTGAGAGAGGGAGCTGTGAGAGAGGGCGCTGTGAGAGAGGGCTGTGAGAGAGGGCCTGTGAGAGAGGGATCTGTGAGAGAGGGCTGTGAGGGAGAGCTGTGAGAGAGGGATCTGTGAGAGAGGGCCTGTGAGAGAGGACCTGTGAGAGAGGACCTGTGAGAGGGAGCTGTGAGAGAGGGCCTGTGAGAGAGGGATCTGTGAGAGAGCTGTGAGAGAGGGCCTGTGAGAGAGGGATCTGTGAGAGAGGGATCTGTGAGAGAGGGCCTGTGAGAGAGGGATCTGTGAGAGAGGGATCTGTGAGGGAGAGCTGTGAGAGATCTGTGAGAGAGGGATCTGTGAGAGAGGGCTGTGAGAGAGGGAGCTGTGAGAGAGGGAGCTGTGAGAGGGGCTGTGAGAGAGGGGCTGTGAGAGAGGGATCTGTGAGAGAGGGATCTGTGAGTGTGAGCTGTGAGAGAGGGAGCTGTGAGAGAGGGCCTGTGAGAGAGGGATCTGTGAGAGAGGGATCTGTGAGTGTGAGCTGTGAGAGAGGCTGTGAATGAGAGCAAAGACAGTTTCTCTCTCTTTGATCACTGGAGCGCTTGCTGTCCGTGTCCTGGGCTGCCCTGCCATTGGCGGTGGGCGTGGGGGTCCCGGTGGCGGGCGGGCGGGCAGGCGGGCGGGCAGGGGGCCCGGTGGTGGACGGGCGGGCGGGCGGGCGGGCGGGCAAGCCTGAACGGGCCGTCACAGAGAGGAGGGCACAGAGCCCTCTCTCACCCTCTGCACAGAGCCCTCTCTCACCCTCTGCACAGAGGCCTCTCACACCCCGGGCCTGCCCGCAGGGGCAGCCAAACCGCTGTACGGGATTCGGGGGGTCTGGCGGGGAGAGGCTGGGCTGAGCTGGGAGGGGCTGCGGAGTGAAACGCGGTTTCTGTAGTAAGAGTGGAGAAGAAAAGCCCCTTTAAGGCCTGGAGGCTTTCCCATGGCTTTGGGGAAAATGTGAGGCGTGCTGGGCTGGAGCTCCAGAGGGGCAGGGCCGGGGGGGGCGGGCGGGGGGGGGGGGGGGGGGGGGGGGGGGGCAGGGGAAGGAAGTTCGCCGCTGCCGTTTAGCGACATTTAGTGCGAAGCGGAACGTACCAGGGTGGAGCAGGGCGGGGAGCAGGCGGCAGGGGAGGGGGAAGTTGGGTTTGAAGCAGCTCGTCTGCATTCTCAGCTGCCCCTGTCCCAGACTGAACGGGACGTCTGCGGGACGGTCAGCGTGGGGCTCCGATGTCTGCTGGTTTTGAGTGTGACCGTGGCCAGTTGTCGTTACCCTCTCTGAGCATGCCGGTAAGTCAGGAGACCGTTATTTTGGGTGTGAGACCGCGCCAGACGCAAGGCGAAAGAAAACGCGCGTTCTGTTGATGCCGCTCGTTTTGCCGGTACGGTGTGCTGGCGGTACGGTGTGCCGGCGGTACGGTGTGCTGGCGGTACGGTGTGCTGGCGGTACGGTGTGCTGGCGGTACGGTGTGCTGGCGGTGCGGTGTGCTGGCGGTACGGTGTGCTGGCGGTACGGTGTGCCGGCGGTACGGTGTGCTGGCGGTGCGGTGTGCTGGCGGTGCGGTGTGCTGGCGGTGCGGTGTGCTGGCGGTACGGTGTGCCGGCGTGGTGATGCCGCTCGTTTTGGCGGTACGGTGTGCCGGTGTGGTGATGCCGCTCGTTCTGGCGGTACGGTGTGCTGGCGGTACGGTGTGCTGGCGGTACGGTGTGCTGGCGGTACGGTGTGCTGGCGGTACGGTGTGCCGGCGGTACGGTGTGCTGGCGGTACGGTGTGCCGGTGTGGTGTGCCGGTGGTATGGTGTGCCGGTGTGGTGTGCCGGTGTGGTGAGGCTCCAGACGTGGCACCGCAACCACAGCTCTGTTCTCTGCAGCTTTGATTTTATTCCATATGTTTCCAAATCGACTGATGGACTGAGAAAAACGCCTTCCGGGGAAAGACGTGATAGGATTATGCAAATAAACACACCTTTGTTTAACAGGCAGTCCGCTCAGTAGCTATGTTATTACTGTGGTGATGTACACCAGTAACATAAATTGAAATAGAGAGTCAAAATTAAATCAAATACCTTTACACGTTCACTACTGGATAAAAATGTATTTCTGTTTCTGTGAAACATTAATTTATTGCTGTGGATTCAGTGTTTGAGAGTGACATGTATGTGGAGGTGTGTAGCTGGAGGTAATATTCTGTTCTGTGTAGAGAGCTGTAAGAACAGAAATGAGGGACACTCAAAGAATGAATTTTACCAAATATCAACTAGTATATGTCTGTGTTCTTGTGCAGAAGAATTATATGTAAGTCTTACTCGACTGACGTTTTAATTTCTAAATTAATCTGAGGGGTGTGCGTTTCGGTGGGTTACCGTCGTTGGTGTCGATTGGTGTCGATGACGTGGGAGTCATTATGTTGTTTGTGAAACGCTTCCAGTCATTTTCTAATTTTCTGATTAAATCACAGTTGCTCGTTATCCCCCCTCTCCGAAATCCCCGGGCGCCGCATTCCGAGCCCTCCCCGGGCGGGGTGGGGTGGGCGAACAGGAAGAGGAAACGGCGGCATAAACAGCCTGGCTTTGAACATGCATAATCACGGCGGGTTACTGAGCGCCCGCCGGTGTGAGGGCCAGGGGGCTCGTGTGAGGGCATGGGGGCCCGTGTGAGGGCCAGGGGGCCCGTGTGAGGGCATGGGGGCCCGTGTGAGGGCCAGGGGGCCCGTGTGAGGGCATGGGGGCCCGTGTGAGGGCCAGGGGGCCCGTGTGAGGGCATGGGGGCCCGTGTGAGGGCCAGGGGGCCCGTGTGAGGGCCAGGGGGCCCGTGTGAGGGCATGGGGGCCCGTGTGAGGGCATGGGGGCCCGTGTGAGGGCATGGAGGCCCGTGTGAGGGCATGGGGTCCCGTGTGAGGGCATGGAGGACCGTGTGAGGGCATGGAGGACCGTGTGAGGGCATGGAGGCACGTGTGAGGGCATGGAGGACCGTGTGAGGGCATGGAGGCCCGTGTGAGGGCCAGGGGGCCCGTGTGAGGGCATGGGGTCCCATGTGAGGGCATGGAGGCCCGTGTGAGGGGCATGGGGGCCCGTGTGAGGGGCATGGGGGCCCGTGTGAGGGGCATGGGGGCCCGTGTGAGGGGCATGGGGGCCCGTGTGAGGGCATGGGGGCCCGTGTGAGGGCATGGAGGCCCGTGTGAGGGCATGGGGTCCCGTGTGAGGGCATGGAGGACCGTGTGAGGGCATGGAGGACCGTGTGAGGGCATGGAGGCACGTGTGAGGGCATGGAGGACCGTGTGAGGGCATGGAGGCCCGTGTGAGGGCCAGGGGGCCCGTGTGAGGGCATGGGGTCCCATGTGAGGGCATGGAGGCCCGTGTGAGGGGCATGGGGGCCCGTGTGAGGGGCATGGGGGCCCGTGTGAGGGCATGGGGGCCCGTGTGAGGGCATGGAGGCCCGTGTGAGGGCCGTGTGAGGGCATGGGGGCCCGTGTGAGGGCATGGGGTCCCGTGTGAGGGCATGGGGTCCCGTGTGAGGGCATGGGCTTTAGCCTGCCAGTATCGGGACTCTGAACCCGTCTGGGGGGAACGCTGCTGTATTCGTGTTTTCAGCCCGATTGAATTCACGCCCTCAAGTTGTCGCTCGGCCCGGTCTGGTCAGTGCCCTCAGCGCTGGGCATTTTCTGGGTGCTATAGCACCCTCACTGCTGGGGTACCCCTTAATCGGGAGTATAGCGCCCTCACTGCTGGGGTACCCCGTTATCTGTGTGCGTTTTGGGGGGAGTCTCCAGAGCCGCATGGGCGTCGCAAGGTTCCGCGCAGCTGCTGTGAACGCGGTGTCCTGCGCGTCGCAAGGTTCCGCGCAGCTGCTGTGAACGCGGTGTCCGGCGCGTCGCAAGGTTCCGCGCAGCTGTTGGCGCACTCAAGAGTGCGTCTCCCTCTTCTGTCCCCCAGGGAACGAGAGACCCACTGTTCCTGACCGGAGTGACCTTCCCCCCGGAGTACCCCCTCAGCGAAGACACGCGGGTCAAGCTGACGGTGTACGATGTGAAAGACAAGTCCCCCGAAACGGTGAGTGGCTGAGGGGCTCTTTAATCACCACTTTTTATTTCATTATCCCAACTTGCGCTTCTGCAGTTTCTGATTAGACATGAGGAAAAAGGAGGATAAAAAAACACCGTGGCCAGGTGCGTACGCGATGAGTGTTGCAGTGGAGGAGGGTGCTGGGTCTGCGCCGGGCTCTGATTGGCTGGAGCGGGCTGGGTAAATGGCCGTGCCGGATGTCCGGGACATCGCTGCCGCCCGCCCTGGGGGGAGCTCACACGGCGAGCGGCGGCCATGATGGCGCCTTCATTAAATGCTCCGCAATAAAAGTGTGAAAGGACTCAGAGCGTTTTTAAGATTAAAGCGTGTAACAGTGTGCTGTTTTAACCGTGTGAGAGGCCAGTTTCACTATGCCTGGGGCGTGGAGAGGACTGCCAGTTTCACTATGCCTGGTGCGTGGAGAAGACTGCCAGTTTCACTATGCCTGGTGCGAGGAGAGGACTGCTGGCTTCCTATAAACTCTCTTTAGAAAGCAATGTAGTGAGCAGGATGCGCTGGCCACATTAGAAACCAAGGATTAGTTGGTATTCCTCCTGGCTTTTTATCTGATTGTACAGCACAGAAGTTTTTGGATGTAGATGCTGTTTTGTTGGGAGCACAGAGATTATCTGAAGGTGCAGCTCAGATAGCATCAGGCTAACGTGATCCCGGGAGCTAGGGCCTAGTCCCATTATCGTGATTCACCTTACTGTGATGAGTAAAGATTATTAAATGCACCTTTTAACAGTGTTCAGTAAAGCAGTATGATTTTCTCTTGGAACAGATCCTAATTTTCATAGCCATCTGGTCTACTATTCTTTTCTTTTTTTTTTTGGTCTTTCCTCTTAAGTTTGGCACACATGTTAGAGGCACACAGTACTACAGGAGAGAGAGCGTGGCTAGGATAGCAGGCGTGTCTCTTGCCGTTGACAGCTGGCGTCCTGTGGGCACCTGGTGCTGCTGGGAGGCACTGATGCAGCTGTAACCTGAGAAACCGTGACAAAATTACGCCCCCCCCCTCCCCCCCCGGCAGGACAAAGCCAAAAGTGTCTGCCAGCCGCTGCTGACCCCCGCCCCCAACGCGGCCAGCTCCCTCCGCTACACAGCCCAACCTGCGCTTGTGTCCGGAGCGTTCGCCACCTGCTCTTTTCTGGAGCAGAGTTAACTGGCGCTGCCGCTTGTGATACTGTGTTACTCATGAAGCCAGTGCAGACGTCTGTGAAGTGACGAATACTGACACAGCCCTGGTCCTCACTTTGAGCAGTGTAGCCTACCGTGCGAATCCTGAATCCTGATCCAGTTCGCCTGGCAGCCCTGCACTCTGGGGTTTAATTGGCTGTAATGTCTCACAGAAACTATTGCTGGATGAAGAGGCTGTCTGATTCATCAGTTTGTCCTGACTGGTGAGGCATTGGTACTGAACTGATAATTATTCCCCGTCCAGCTGCTACTGCGTGATTTCAGCCAATAGGAAAGCTATGACATTTTAATCTTTTTTTTTTTTAAACCCCATCTCTTTAATTTTCAATTACCTACACTACTAACTACTTATAAGTACATTCAATTTGAGTCTAGCTTTTAAACATTTAATCTGTTAGTTTAGTAAGGAAAAAGTTAATTTCTTTTTTTTTTGGCGAAGTTCTTTATTTCCCCCATTGCATTTTGTGAGCCGGGCCAGATCACTGCGAAATCCTCAATCAGTTCAGACGGCTCCAGGCGTGCGTGTGCTCTGGAGCGAGCTCAGCTGAGCAGGAAGTTCCGACTGCCGCTGCAGTGCAGGCTGGGTACTCCTCCGGAGACACCCCGATCCGGAGAGACCCGATGCTCTCTCTCTGCTGCGCAGCTTACACGGATGATTTATGCCGGCACATTTGGGCCCGTCGTGCATTCTATTTTACACAGCCGCAATACAGCCGCACATTTATCTCAATAAATATTCATATTCGGGCTCATATTCGGGCTCATATTCGGGCTAATGAATTAGAGTAACATTAGAGTGCTATACTGTTCCTGTAAAAAAATACAAAATAATAAAATCACAGACTGTGTACCTAAGCGCTGTTGGTACCATTATAGTCTGTGCCTCCCTGGTTTTGTTTCTTTAGAATATTAGATCATATAAAAATGTAAAATGGACAGGGCCTCTCCTGGCAGGCTGCTGGAGGTGTGTTTGTCTCTGAAGGCTTCCTCTGAGTATTTAGACAGAGCGACAGCAGGAAGTCCTGCTAGGAAGCTCTGCATGACTTTCCATGGAGGAGACCTCACATCGCCACCCGCACACCGCCCTCCTGTGTGTGTGCAGTCATCTCTGCACACTGCCCTCCTGTGTGTGTGTGTGCGGTCATCTCTGCACACTGCCCTCCTGTGTGTGTGTGCGGTCATCTCTGCACACTGCCCTCCTGTGTGTGTGTGTGGTCACCTCTGCACACCTCCCTCCTGTGTGTGTGTGTGGAGTCATCTCTGCACACCGCCCTCCTGTGTGTGTGCGGTCACCTCTGCACACCGCCCTCCTCTGTGTGTGCGGTCATCTCTGCATACCGCCCTCCTGTGTGTGTGCGGCTGTGGGAAGCTCTGTTTGGTGGCTGGTTGGCGGTAGTGCTATTCCAGCTATAGATGTCCTATGTTTGGTCACATGCCTTCATGAATATTTAGAACACAGCAGTAAATAACACACAAACACAGGCTGACACAGTGCAGACTGCCTGTGCAGTGAGCGAGCACAGCCCACTTTACCCAGAAACTTGTATCTTTTTCATGAACGACCCTCTCGCCACCAGCCTCCTAACCCCGTTCATTGATGAGATAAAGGCGTCTCTCTCTCTCTCTCTCTCTCTCTCTCTCTCTCTCTCTCTCTCTCTCTCTCTCTCTCTCTCTCTCTCTCTCTCTCTCTCTCTCTCTCTCTCTCTCTCTCTCTCTCTCTCTCTCTCTCTCTCTCTCTCTCTCTCTCTCTCTCTCTCTCTCTCTCTCTCTCTCTCTCTCTCTCTCTCTCTCTCTCTCTCTCGGTGTGTTTATCGGTCTGTAACTTCTCTCTGAAGTGTATGCATTGACATCGGCCCTAAAGAAAACACCTCGGATGATTCCTCGCCTTTACGGTCCACATAAATACGTTTGTGTGGTTTGAGCCGGGTCCTGTGGGACGCAGGCCAGCGGCTGGGTGTGGCTCCTGATGGGGGCGGGGCCAGCGGCTGGGTGTGGCTCCTGATGGGGGCGGGGCCAGCGGCTGGGTGTGGCTCCTGATGGGGGCGGGGCCAGCGGCTGGGTGTGGCTCCTGATGGGGGCGGGGCCAGCGGCTGGGTGTGGCTCCTGATGGGGGCCAGCGGCTGGGTGTGGCTCCTGATGGGGGCCAGCGGCTGGGTGTCGCTCCTGATGGGGGCCAGCGGCTGGGTGTCGCTCCTGATGGGGGCCAGCGGCTGGGTGTCGCTCCTGATGGGGGCCAGCGGCTGGGTGTCGCTCCTGATGGGGGCCAGCGGCTGGGTGTTGGTTCTCCTCCTCGGGAGCTCGCTAGCCTCTGCTTATATGACGTGAAAGCTTTTTGAATGGTTCAGGTTGGTCATAAAGGATCAGTCGAGATTGTCTCTTATTGGTTGCTGTTGGCCGTTAAAATGTCCACAAATTTCCCGCCTGTTCCTGGTCCCATCCCCCACCCCTTTCTCCCTCCCTCTCCTCCTCTCTCTCCCTCTCTCTCTCTCTCTCTCTCTCCCCCTCTCTCTCTTTCTCTCCCTCCCTCCCCACTGTACTTTGCTCGCACAGCTGGAGTTAGTTTGAATATAAAACATTTTAAAACAGCTCTTCACAGGAAACCTGTTCAGTGCGGGACTGAAGGGGAGCAGTTATTTTATTATTAACGGCATTCTTGCGTGACCTCTAATTATTATTTATGAAGGTACTGTATCGCTGTCTGGGATTCGTTTCATATCGGATGTAAAACAGAAACAAAGGTAGGATGACAAGATTAAAGCAGCATAGCCTGCAGTCTGCAGTTGTAAAATAAAGCATACTGTATCAGCATCATTTAGTTAAGAGGCAAATCTGAGCTACCCAAGTGAGCTCCAGTCAGTTAAAATTGTATTTTGACAGAGTACACTGGTAATTCTTCCCCTGAGATAAAAATCTGTCATGTGTGAGATCATCTCTGTTGAAGTGGAATTGAAGAGAAAGTTTGTTTTAATCATGGAGAGAGAGTCCAAGGTTAGGCCTTTATTCTACAAAGCGGTAAAGCTGCCAATTAACAGTGGATATATTTAAAGAAAGCTTTGTGGCAACAGCAAACAGGCCATTTATATAATAGTAAGTGTAAATAAAAATCGCCTTTTCCATATTCTGAAGAAATACATTTAAGTTGCTCTCACAATGCGTGTTGATTGCCTGTTGTTCTTCTGTAATTAATAATAAACGCGCATTTTGTCAGCAGATCTGATTATTTAATAGCAGTACATGACGTGTGAAGGTTAGCTTACCTTTGTAAATGAATTCAACGAAACCTCTTTTGAACAAACATCGATTTTTTTTCTGCGAAATTGGAATTCTCTTCTTAACGTTTTGAAGGAAGGTGAGTGAGCAGCTAATACACCCTCACCTTGAGTCTGTGATTTAAGTGCTCCAGAGTAACTTCTCTTAATATCGCCCTGAATATCTGAACAGCTGGTGGAGGTGGTCACAGAGGAAAGGAGGCGAACGTGTTGGGAGGAGGATGACAGAGATGGATTTATCTGACGCCTCGTCGGCCGGCCGGAGGCCACGGTGTCCGAGGCATCAGGTCGTCGCGCCCTTGCCCTCGTTGCGTTGGGGCCGGGCGCGCACTGTGGCTCCCTGGGTGATATTTATATATGAAAATCCTTTACTGGCTGTGGTTTGCGGGGTCTTTGGTTCTGTTCCTGTAATCCTTATGAGAAAAACCCCTAGCAGGAAAAAGCAAGACACGTTTTTTGCTGTAAATTAAATGGATTTACATTTACATGCTTTCCTTATCCAGGGCATCTTATAGCATGGAGGGTATCGTACAGCGAAATGAACCTGGAGCACGAGCAGTAGTTTGGGGCGATATCTCTGTACGCAGTACAGGTAGCGTTGGCTGAGAGCTCATTTTAATCACCACAGCTACTCTTCTAGAAATGAAAGAAAAACCCAGGGAGGAATTTCCCCTTTAAGTACCTTATCTCTCAGTATCATAACCGAAAGACTGTTAAGTAGTGTTGCTTGGTAACAGCGTTCTGGTCTTGGAAACGGAAGCTGGCTGGCCTTAAAGTGTTAAGATAAGGCTCTCTAAGAGTCCGGTGGCTTTCACACACTGGCCTGTGGCCAGGAAACGCAGCCTAAAGAGCGAAGCTTTGAGCGGCCTGGTGCTGGCTGTGTGCTGCAGCACCCTGGACGCGCTCCTTCTCTTCCCTACAGAGTACTAAATGTCTGCCGCTTGCTTGCAGGTGACTCATTTTCCTGTGGTTGAAAGTTTGACAGAATTATCTCTGACTCTCTAAGTGGTAGGCCCCTCTTTTGACTCCTTGTGCAGTGCTCATAAACAGGCCCTCACCTTTCTGTGCCCGGTGCGAATTTAAAATGTCAGTTACTGTAGGGGCATTTTAAAGATGCTGCTGTATATTCTGCTCAGTGGACTCGCTGGTCAGAATCCAGCGCCTCAGTGGATCCCTCCCCCCTCCCCCCCTCCCGCCCCCCCCCCCCCCCCCCCCGGTCAGCACGGAGAAAGGGCAAAGGCTGTCTGTGGGTGTGACTTCCACAGCACTGCGACCGACCGTCTGCATTGTTAGCGCAGGGTGTGTGTGCGTGCGTGCGTGCGTGTGGGTGCGTGCACGCGTGTGTGGGTGTGTGCGTGCGTGCGTGTGTGTGTGTGGGTGTGTGCGTGCGTGCGTGTGGGTGCGTGCGTGCGTGCGTGTGTGGGTGTGTGTGCGTGTGTGTGTGTGTGCGTGTGTGGGTGTGTGCGTTCGTGCGTGTGGGTGTGTATGTGCGTGTGGGTGTGTGCGTGTGTGTGTGTGTGCGTGCGTGGGTGTGTGGGTGTGTGCGTGCGTGTGGGTGTGTGCGTGTGGGTGTGTGTGTGCGTGCGTGTGGGTGTGTATGTGCGCGTGTGCGTGTGTGTGTGTATGTGTGTGTGTGGGTGCATGCGTGCGTGTGGGTGTGTGTGTGTGCGTGTGTGGGTGCATGCGTGCGTGTGGGTGTGTGTGTGTGCGTGTGTGTGTGTGCGTGCGTGCGTGTGGGTGTGTAAGTGCGTGTGTGGGTGCATGCGTGCGTGTGGGTGTGTGTGTGTGCGTGTGTGTGTGCGTGTGTGTGTGTGCGCTGCTGGACAGGGTGTGGGCGGTTTTCCGCGGCCTGAGTGTTTTACGGAGTGCGCAGGGTAGTTAATTCCAGCAGCCGTCGCCGCTGAGGGTAATGGCTCCGTGGAGGAAGCGCGGGAGCCAAGCGCAGGTTTATGCTGATCAGTTACCTGAACAGCTCACCTGGGGCCAGGCCGGGCTGCCGAATCTGCGCGAGCAGAGGAAATAAAGAGTGGGAGACTCAGATCCACGCACTAATGACACATCCGTCAGGTGATTAATGAGCTGGAACAGACAACTGGAACTGGCGTCTGCATTTACATAAATTTCCTGCTTTTTACGGCTTCCTCTTACTGTGCAGCGCGTTCAGGCCGCCTCGAGAACAAACCCTTTCCAAATCCCACTTCCCGTTGCCGAGCGCCGTAGCGGCCCAGACCGTATGTCACCACGGTTACCCGATTGTGACAGTCGCGATTTCTGTTTCTCTCTCGCACAAACGACGACGCTGGTGCTCATCCGAGGCAGCGCCAGCGTAGCAGCGGACAGGAAGCCCATCGCAGCACTGCCTCGATCTCCATCGCTGTTCACAGCGAGCAGAGTCAGTGTGCTGAGGAAGACGAAGGGGCTGGAGAAGAAGGAAGCTTGGCGATACTGCGGTCTTTTTTACTTCGTCCTGAGACATAAAGAGGTGCAGTGGAGGTACATTTCAGTTCTTTAGAGAACAAATTTGCCAAATGTACCCCGAAAGTGCAGTAATGCTCTGTTTGGGCACTAATGAGTGTTTTTATGAGCAGAAAATGTACAAATGAATCATGTATTGCTGGCTAGGGGTGTAATCGTATGTACCTCTAGGGTACCACCCACCCCAGTCACAAAGTGTTTGTGCCTCTACGGGCACCTTTCTGTGTGTTCTTTTCCGGGAGTGTGTAACGTGTTCGGCGAGGAACCCAAGTCTTATGAATCCTGGCTGTAAAACGGCTAGAAAACATGCATCATAAAACTCCAACGGTTGTTGAATTTAAATGGCGTGGCACAGAAATTTATAAGTTTATTCCTTCTAGGGTATTCTTTCTTTTAATCTTTTTATTCTTTTTTGCGTTTTGTTGTAGTTCCAGTATAGCGCAGCATATCACTGTAGCATGTGTCCCACACGTCTCCGTGTGTCCAGTCCCTGCATGGTGATCTGTGGGGAAGCCTGCTGGCTAGTCCTGCTTGTCTGTTAATGTGGGGTGGGACAGTGAATAAGTTAATTATATCAAATGCTTTTTATGATTTCTGGACTGACATTTCGTATTGCTGCTATATAAAGTGGGAAATACTGCTCAGCATTGCTCCGTGACAGAATATATTTTACTGAAATAGTTTTATGGAAAAAAAACATGCTGTACAGGAAAGATTGAGCTGCTTGTTTTTGGTAATAAAAAAGAAAGAATATTTTATTATAGGTAGCACAGTACTAGGCAGGTCACGCAATGTGCAGGTAATGTTCAAAACAGACAGACAGCCACACTTGTAGACTAAAGTTTGTTGCAAGATTTTTCTCTTCTAGGTATATATCTGAAACTGGAAATATTTTAGTACTTCGAGACGATCCTAAATAATATGGACACTTCCAGTCTACAGTACTGCAAAAAATAAAAAATACAAAAGATAGAATAAAAGATAGGATGCGTAATTTACATCTACAGTGATTTTATTTTCTCTGTGCGCCTTATTATGGCTGGCCTTATATTAGTATTTTTGTTCATGCACAGACAGACTGCAGTTGTACCAATCAACCAGAGGAGGCGCTGTTGTACAATAAGCCCAGCCAATCAGCTCCCTCCCTCCCTCCCTCCCTCCCTCCCTGGGTAATGCTCTGGCTAATCAGACTCGGCCCTGCACTGCCGCATGCTGACAGGGTCAGATTTGAGTGGCAGACTATGGGCTCCACACTGAAGCGTATTGGCAGGATGAGCAGGCTGGGAGCATGAATTTATGTACAATTAATTATGCAGATGCTTTTGATTACTGCTTTATTAATGCTGCTCGTTTCTGAGAGGAGTTTCATACCAGACAATTACTTCTGACAGGGTGTTGCCAGACAGGAAAAGCGGCATTGCTGCCATTTTTTAAAATGTCCAACAGGTTTGGTAAAGACAAAAGGGGCACTTCTGTGATTGGTGAGATGATTAACACGCGTGTTTCTGAAAGGGCAACCTGCTGAAAGTGGAGTATATCTGTCCTCTGCCATAAGAGCTCTGTCCTCCAGCCCCGCGCGAATGTCAGAGGAACTGCCGATGACGTGCATTAAATTTGTGGGCATAACTCGGGCTTGTATGCGGAGGAATGAAACGCATTAAAGATCCGGCCGTATATAATAGAGTTCTCGCCCATAAAACCGCGACAGCTTTTCAATTACTCTCCCTGCGCTGGACGGTGCGCTCGTTTACAGGACGGGGAGACGTCCGTTTCCCTCCCGTGTTTTTCCGGCCTGTCGGCCTGAGCGCCGCGGCGGGTTCTGTAGAAGAGACGCGCGGTTTGGCGGCTCGGTTTCACCTGTCTGCAGGTGGAGCACAGCGTCTGCTCCGCCTTCCCCCCCTCCCCCTGCAGGGCGACCGTTGCCTAGCGATGGCGTCAAAATCAAAACACTTCCCGGTTCCTCAGCGATTTAAAGTGTTCCCTCCGTGTCGAGCGCTGAAGAAAAGTCATATTTCAGAGAAGTGTGGAGCACAAATAATTGGACAGGCTGGCACGGTCAATTTAACATTCGGCTAATGAAAGTGGACTCTTTCTCCCCCCCCCCCCCCCCCCCCCCCCCCCCCCCCTGCTCAGGGCTAAATGGATTGTATTTAAATTGGAGCTTACCTGCAGGCCTGCGCCCGAGCGCGGGGGAGGTCAGGGACCGCTACCGGCACGTCGGCCACAACCCCCTCTTACTGTCATTGGGCTGTCAGAGATAACGCTCCAATATTAAAGCAGGAAATCAAAGGAGGTCAATAGAACCAATTACAGAAGTTATTTGAAAAAGGGCTCCACTTAGATTGTGGAAGCGTAACAGTTCCGAGCCACACAAGTGCAAATCCTGATAACAGGTTGCTGTCACAGCTGAACTAGCAGACTTTCTCTCTCTCCTCTCTCTCTCTCTTTCCCTCTCTCCCCCCTCCCTTTCTCTCTCTCTCCCTCGCTCTCTCCCTCCCTCTCCCTCGCTCCCTTTCTCCCTCTCCCTCTCTCCCTCGTTCCCTCCCTTTCTCTCTTTCCCTCTCTCTTCTCTCTCTCTCTCCCTCTTTCTCGCTCTCTCTCTCTCTCTCCTCCAACAAGCCAAATGGTTCTCTAAGGTTAAAATTTTTAATTTATATTTTTTTAAATTTCATCATCTTGTGGGTCCTGGTGAGGGCAGATTTTGAGGCCTGTGAGGGGGTCCCCCAGTCTGAGGGGGTCCCCCAGTCTGACGGGGAAAAGCCGCCTCTAACAGCCCCTCACTGCCGTTCGCATGGAAATGCAATTTAAAGCTGGCAGCCTCTTTTGTCAATTTACAGATATGGAGAATGGCAGGATTTTTCATATTTTATGATTTGTTGTTAACAGGGAAATGCAAAGGACAATGAAAGCCCGTGGCTGAAAGTTTTTTTTTTCTTGGCATGAAAAGCATAATCTAAGCACAAAAAAACCCCCAGAATTTTATTCTTTTAGATGTGTGCTCCATTCAAAGGCTTCTCGCTGGCTGCACATTCACACAGAGCAGTCCTACAAACCCTGACGCACCTTCAAGCTCATTTTTTAAACCATGATCGTTTTCTGCCATCATTACTGAACAGTAACTAATGCTGTGTCATGTTGCTCAGCTCTCTGCCTGCGGTTACAGTGATTTCAGGGTCCCTGGCCTTGCAGCAAGAGCATTCTCTTTACCGGAGAGAGTCTGCTGGTTCAAACTCCAGCCCAGTCATAGAAAGCTCTTAGATTAATGGGTGAATTAGGACGACGAGGTGTGCTTGTAATGGACGGTCGTCCTGAGCGCATCCCTCTGGTGCATCCAGTTTCCCTCCTTTTTTCATTTGGGTTCTTGCCCTGATGAGTCACGGTTTGTATTTTTTGTTTGTGTTGTGAGGCCTTTGAAGTTGACAAATCCAATTTCATTTATTTTCTGCGCTGGAAAGCTGTGGGACAGCAGCGGTAATGTTTTCTGCTAAGACCATGCCAGCTTACACTGTAACGGCTGCGTGTACTGTGCAGGAGTGATCGACGTCTCACATGTTCTTCCTGTATGGGACCGTTGGCATAGCGATCAGATTTGCTGTACTTACTACAGTAACTTCATGTATTGCGCAACAGGAGCTGCCGATATCCCATTGATTTATAGAACTATTAAAAATCTGCTGTGCTGTTGTTTTCGCTTCTGATTTCAACCCGTTTCAGTGCTGCTTTTTCTACAGTTTAATCTATTATTTACCCATCATGCCTCACAGGATGAATTAATTCTACAGCCCACTGTGATCTCTGCTCATTAATCCTCCCCACTTCTCCATGTTTACTTTATATCTTCCCGCAGGTGATTTATTTTTCTGCTTATGGGTATTTTTGTCATCCCGTGCCTGTTATTTCCCCAAATCCATAGTGTTTTATCTATAAATAACAAATGGTTTAAAAATGCACTCTGGGAGAGGAGGAATCCGATAATTTGCACCTTAAATTATTCTTAATTCACACTTTAGCTTCTCATTGATCTTGTCCTGTAATTTAAAGGACAGCCTGGGGAATCTCTTAATGTTTACATGGGCAATAATGCGTATCATGAATGCTACATATATTTTAAGGGCACCCTGACCTGCTGCTCAAAAATCCATATCCTCCCTCGCATTGCTGCTCAGAGTCGCTGTTCAGTTCCTCATTTTTTAAACTCACCAGCGATTTTGTTGAGATGTTCTGTAATTTGAGCACCAAGCTGTTATTTACTCAGCATTAAATGTGTTATTTTAGCGCTATTTTATTTTAATTTTAAAGCGAAGCTTTTTTTCTCTCAGTGAACAAAGGACGTGTGCAGTGTGAAGTGTAACCGTAGAAACCATCAAGTTCAAGAGTGACAGAAAAAGCGGGACAAGGTCATTTACATATAAATTTTAATTGGTTCTTGGAAAACTGCCGACAGTTTTCTGCCCTGAAACCACGCTGATGAGATATGAGTGTCACCATATTTATAGTGACAGTGATTTTATGAATAATAAACACCCCTCCGACATTTCATTTACCAGGCAATTTAAAAACACTGGTCATTTTGATTAATAACCCCCCTCACACTGTGCAAAAGGAAAGGTTATTTAGGTGTCCATTTTACCCAGGGAGCATGACGGTACCTTTCAAAAGACTTTGTAAGCCGCCATTGATTATTTTTAAGTTGATAATTTTTCACGGGTTTATATTTAGTCGCGGGCGCAGCGAGAAAGCTTTCAGATCATGGAACATTATTCAAGCTGACAGAGGGAGTGGGGAGGGCCACACAAAATTTATGTCAAGCAAGTCTGGGCAGAGTGTAATTGCACAGTAGTTAGGTAAGTACAATCTAACTGCAAGCACACACTGGATTGTTTTGCAAGTGCACTCTTAATATTTCATATTTGGAATTATTCAGATGTCTGTGGTTGAGTGGTGACGCTTATCATAACTTATGGTGTTGGAATGGAAAGAGAATGCAGGGCAGAAATAAAGAAATATGTATAATAATATTATTATTATGATATTAGTATAATTGCACACAATAATAACAGTCTAAAGACATACAGGTTAGGCTCATTTGGGAGTCTAAATTGCCGCTAGTGAGCGGTGCGTGTGCCCTGCCATGGACTGCTGAACTGTCTAGGGTGTATTCCTGTCTCTCACCCAGTGCATGCTGGGATAGGCCAGGAATAAGGGAGTATAGATAACGGATGGATGAATAATGATTATAATAATGATGATTATGTGCTATTAGGAAGGCCAGGGTGACCAGATTGAGAGAAATACATTTTGAGTTATTGCGATTACACATTACATGCATTACTTACACACATTGAGCGCAGTGTGGTCACAGCAGTGACTGACTGCTGCTTGTAACTGTTAGCTTTGTTCGGCTTAATGTGTCATAATGACTTTTTAGTTATTTAAATGTGGACAGGATATTTCTGGACACACAATAAAGCGTTTGGCTCTGAAGTCTAATTAGACACCCGCTCGAGCTGCAGAAGGGTCTCCTGTGCCTTCCTATCCTGTCTGACAATCCCATTTCTCACAAGCAGGGATTTGCGATGCCTTCAGTTTCATAATGCAATTTTCGCAAAGAAATTTAATTACAGACCGCTTCTTTTTTTCCTGTGCCTGTGGTATCGCTGCATATTTGATTGCCACAGCATCACCTGCTTTACAGGATTTTCACCAGATAAAATGTATTAGCCGCCTGTATGTACAGATTAAATGGATGACCCGGCCTGCTCTCTACCTGCTCCTGCATTTAGGAAAAATAGGATTTTTATGATTTTTAAATTTTATTTGTTTGTCTTGCCTTTTCTTTTTGGTTCATTTTTAAGTTGGTTAGACGGTAAAGAAAAGAAGGGGGTGAGGCTGTGGCGCGTCTGGTGTGGCGCAATGGTGGAGCTAGTTGGGCTGGTGCCAACGGAGAGGGTACAGACTGGCGTGTGCTTGGCGTGTGCTTGGCGTGTGCTTGGCGTGTGGCTGGCGTGTGGCTGGCGTGTGCTTGGCGTGTGGCTGGCGTGTGCTTGGCGTGTGGCTGGCGTGTGCTTGGCGTGTGGCTTGGCGTGTGGCTGGCGCGTGCTTGGCGTGTGCTTGGCGTGTGCTTGGCGTGTGGCTGGCGTGTGCGTACAAAGCCAACACAAGAAGTGGGCCCATGAGGCTCTTTGATTATAATATACTTTGCGCATGGTGGCAGATGGCTGCTGTCTGGGCTGTAGACGGCGGAAACAGATAAAGTGAACAGTGTATAAAGTTTTTAATGTGAACATATTGTTGCATAAAGCGCTTAATTCTGAGGCGGCGGCTCGGCTGTGATTAACAGACGACGCGGGACTCTGCTCGGTGTTCGGGAGTGACGTCTCGCTGGGGCTCGCTCCCCGATTCACAGCTGCGTACTGATGTGCTCGCTTCAGCTGATAACCCGTGCGAATGCTATTTTAATTTGCTTTGTGATCCCGAAATGTTTCTCCCCTCATTCAGAACCTGAGAGCGCTAACTGGCTCGCGTGGTTAGCGTGGTTAGCGTCGCTCGCCAGCGCGCTGATGTGATCAGAGCTGGTGTTATTCTCATCTGGGATTCACGGCACACGCACCGACATACAGACCATCCAGATGTCGTATGACAGCTGGTAGATGAAATATGTCACCTCAAACAGGCCCTTCTCCCTCATATTGCAGGGCTCGTTATTAATAATGTAGATGTTACGTACACAAGCAGTTGTCCATGAAAAGCTCTATAAAATGAAATGCGGTGTTCCTTTGAGTCCAGTTCTTATTTTAGTTGTAGATAAACAACATCTTCGTCCTTTACCAGATGTAGCACTGAATCTGGATTAATGGGCAACAAACAGACTCTCAGAACAAGCATTCTGTTTTCTCTTTTGAGTACCGTTTCTATTAAAGGAAAGGCTTTTGGTTTTGGTTAGGCTGATAATTACTAATAATTCCAGTCTGTAAAAGTATTTGGACAGTAACACAATTTTTTTTGTTTTGGCTCTCCTTGATGTATTGATAAGAAGCAAAAAAAAGCACGGATGAGCTCGGCAATGCTGTAGCAAATGATCTGGTAGACCACAACAGACCACTGGAGTGGATGAACAAAGAATATTTTCAGTTGTGTAGAAAAACCCCTTTTCAGCTGTCAAGAACACACTCCAGGATGTGGGCACTATATATATATATATATATATATATATATATATATATATAGTTTTAGTTTTAGTTTTTGACACGACTACACCAGCATAACTTCAGGGTTCACTGTCAGATATAAAGCACTCGTAAGCCTGGAGAACAGAACAGCCAGGTGAGTGTTTGCTAAATAGTACCTTTAAAAGAAACTGTACAGTTCTGGAACACAGTCTTATGGACAGATGAGATGAGTATTAACCTAGAACAATGTGTTAAAAAGAGGAAAGTTTGTCCAAGTACTTTTGATCGCCTAAAATGGGGGGGGGGGGGGGGGTTTAATTCAAGTGCCTTAGACATTATAAACATTAACATTTATTCAGCAAAATCTAGTCATCACTGCAGAGTTGTAGATGAATGCTTCCAACACCCTAAAACAGTATCTTAAATGTGTAAAACCTGTTGATTGCGTAATTGCTGTTTGTGCTTGTTATAATGACCTAAGATGCTGGTGTGTCCTGCTTACTGATGGAGCAGTGTTATGCGTTTGGTATTTAGTTTGTGTGTGGTGGTATGCACAGTTTGTGATATGTGCATTCCTTTAATGCAAAAATGAATGCTGTACCTTTGACTTGTGCTGCTAATTATTCTGTGTGCCTCGGAGTACAGATGCATTACTGGGTACGAGTGATGAAAGACTCCAGTTTTGTGTCAGACTGTGGCGTGGAATGCGTGGGGTCGTTTTAGTTTGCACTGTGACACATATCCACCATTAACTGTTGCGTTTCATATTTCAGAAGTAAATGGCCATTTGACCTGTTCATTATGAGCTACACCAAAGGAAACAAACCCACACAGAAAAAGCTGCTAGTTGTTCCATTTCAGAACTACAAAGGAAGTGCCATTGCTGTTTGCAGAGCTGTTGAAGGAAGTTGATAACAGCTATTTGCAGCTTCGAAAACCACTTTTGACCTGTTGCTGTACTGAGCCCAAACATTGATCCGCCTCTACCACGCATCCACTCCGCTGCATGCACACTCGTACGTGCAGCCTCTCTCTTATATATATAGAACTTATACGCTTCACTGAGTGCTGAGGTTAAAAAGTTGTGCTTTTTTAAGTGAGGCGCCCCACGTCATAATGACGAGCTACAAAGAGCCCAGTAGCCGGAGTGTTTCCCCTTGCGGTCTAACTAAATGAAGGGAATGTGCTTATCTGTTATGCGGGCAGTACTTCGTTATATTAAACGTTCCGGACCGGGGTTAGCCGAGCTGACAGCCTGAGCGCGTGCTGCCCCGCCGGGCACCTAAAGCAACAGCTAACACCGGCACTGGGACGCTTTAAAACGGCACCTCTGACACCGGGAACGAAACCGAGCCGCGCCAGGGGGGGGTTCACGTCAGTCTCGCCTCTGCGACCGCCTCTCTGGGGGGGGGACAGTCTCGCCTCTGCGGCCGCCTCTCTGGGGGGACACAGTGGCAGCTCCGGAGGACTTTTAACGCCAGTGTCGTTTAAAGAGGATTTTCGCTTGGCGCCGACTGTCGGGAAGGGAGCATGGCCTGCTGCGGTTGCTGCCGTCTCCGTGGCGGCGATTCCACCGCCGCCGTTCAGGTAATGAACCTGAGTCCGCTCGTTCGCTGTGTTCTAGCCCAGCACGGTGCGTTTCTTGGCAGTAACAAGGGAGAAACCGTCAGGAGTTTGTTTGGTTTTTTTCTTCCCTCGGTCGATTGTTGTGCTCTATTCTGTCACCGAAAGGAATACAAAGTTTATCGCGAACCGAAACACAATTTGGCCACCAAATTACTCAGGTGTCGGCTTCACTCAGCGAAGCGCTTTCTGTGCCGGTCTCAGATCCTTTCCTGGATTATAGTCTTGTCCTTTACGGTGCTTCCAGGCCTTTTTAGTCTCAGTAAATTGAGGAAGACACAACATGTGTGCCTGTGGTGTTTAAATTGGGACATGTAAGAAGCAGACTGAATTGCAGTTTCATTTCGTTTTGGTTGGTTTTGTGTGATGTCTGCGCAAAGCAGATTGGCTGCGGATTGGTTTTCTCTTTATTTTTAATAAGAAAGGGTACGGAGTGTCTCTGAGGGCAGCGTGAAGATAAAAATGAATTTTCATGAAAAGCAGATGCAGTTCTCAGCGCTAATGGCTTTGCAAAGGAGTACAGCTGCTGCAGAAAGAGATGGACACCCTTTGCATTTTTATCGGTCAAATGGGATTTTATGGGACATAAAAATTCTTGGCCGTATGTTCATTGGATTGATTCATATCTCTGCATGGTGTGAAGTAATCATAATTCAAAAATCACCATCATAATTGTGTAGATTAATGCTGGGACCCCTCAAGAATCGATTTGTCCTCAGATGACTACATATGATGAATTTTTCTTTTTTTTGTAAACCAAATCCACTACTCTTAGAATTAATTTTTTTAAATGTTAGGTTTCACAAGCGAGGTTTAAGGCGATGATTCTGAATCTTTAAAAAGGGATGGATTTCTTGGTAGTTGTTGCTATATATTAATTTGCAAAATATTATTTCTTTTTATCTCTTTGGCGCTGTGTTTTCAGAATTCCATAATTCATAAACTTTGAATAATCGGCACTTATGTCCATTGTTTGTGAGCGTATCCAATGGCGATTTTAACCAAGTACTTTCCATTAAATTAGAAAAGGATCATTGTCTAATCGCAAAAGCTTATTTGAGCGCCCCAGGGGGGTAAATCAAACAGCTGTCTGGATATTAGCCTCTGACTGTGTTTTAGATTCAAAACGGCTACTGGCTGTGGAAAACGGAATATTCAACCCGAATTTTATATTGCTTTATCCATCTCATTAAACCTAAACTGTAAATGTATGATGGAGAGGGAGAAACTGAAAGCCGACTCCTAGTTTCCACTCCGGCTACCGCTGGGCTCCAGTGTCAGTGATGTAAGCGAGGAATTATGCAACCGCGGGGATGATCGTCTACTTCTGTCTGGACCTGTTATTTCAGGATCAAATAGGCAGGAATGGTAGCGGATCTGGCAGAAGCTGGGGCATAGCCCAAAGTTGCCTGGAGACAAAGTGAGAGAATATTTCATTTCCAGTAGTGTTATTCCTGTAGCAAATATGATGGGTAAGTGCATGGTATATTATCATGCTTATGGTTATTTATTTATTTATTTATTTATTTATTTATGTACATATTACAGTTAATGTCTGCATGTTTTTGTCCTTTGAGAAAAGCCTTTTGACAGCAGGAGCCACAGATACCCCCAGAGTTTAGTGAGATGGCACAAGCTGTGCCATTTTACATTCGTCTACTGAAGGGACTTACCTGTGAGTTTTCACAGTGCTGTCACGGCTTATGATTGAAGTGGCTGAGCCTTTTTTGTTTTAGCATAGAATGCAAAAAGCGGTACAATGTAGTGATAATTTATTCATCTGTGGACATGGTAACAGCTGTGTGTGCGGGTTCGTGTGGACATGCGCTCTTGTGTTTACATGTAGGGAGTCACGAAATCGCTTTGAGCTGGTGCTTATCTCGGTGGTGGGGGGGCAGGGTAATTCTATAGGCTGGGCTGTGACGGGATAATCTGATCTTTACGTCGTGAGAGCAGTTCTGAGAGGCAGAACTGTGAAACGGTCCACGCGCAGCACGTGTGTAGCTGTGCGTAGGGCGTGTGTAGCAGGGTGTGTGTAGCTGTGTGTGTGCTCACATGCACCACCTTCTGCGGTATGCACCCAGCTCATGTTCATTCAGATTGCCACACGAAGCCGGGATCTGACTCATGCTGGAGACGAGAAGTGTCTCTCCGTTGCTTACTACCTCTTGCTCGCCCTCCCTCTTTCCTTGCCTCTCTCTCTCTTTCTTCCTATCTTTCTGTCCCCCTCTCTTACTTTCTCCATCCCTACTGCTCTCTCTCTCTGCCCGTGTCTCTCTCTCTCCCAGTCTCCCTCTCTATCCATCTCTCTCCTCTCCTCTCTCTTGCACGCTCTCTCTCCCCGTCTCCCTCTTTATCCATCTCTCCTCTCCTCTCCTCTCTCTCTGCCCGTGTCTCTCTCTCCCTGTCTCCCTCTCTATTCATCTCTCTCTTCTCCTCTTGCACGCTCTCTCTCTGTCCGTGTCTCTCTCCATCTCCCACTCTCTCCCTCTCTCTCGCTCACTCTCTCCCCCTCTCCCTCTCTCTCTCCCTCTCTCCCCCTCTCTCTCTCACACACGCACACACAGCTGCAGCAGCTGCGGCAGTAGCAGTAGCTCTCATTAGAATCTGTTCCCAGGCGCGGTGCGGACGCTCGTGTGCTGGCAGCGGTGCGGGGAGCAGCGGGAGTTAGCGGGAGTTAGCGGTAGCGCGGATAGACACCGCGGGAGCTGCCCGTCGTTCTGGGAGCCCGCCGCAGCGGCTGACCCCGCCGCGGGAACCAGGGAGGAAGTGAGTATTCCCCCGCGCTGGCGAACGTGGTCTGCAGCTCCCAGCGCTTAGCGCCTTTAGCCTCCGCTGAGGTAAGCCCTGGGTCTGGGTCCGTCAGCGCTGGGGCGGGCGGAGTCTGGGCGGGGCGGGGGCGGGGACGGGGGCTGGGGCGGGGCGGAGTCTGGGCGGGGCGGGGGCGGGGACGGGGCGGAGTCTGGGCGGGGACAGGGGCTGGGGAGGGGGGGGGCTGGGGGCGGCGACGGGGGCTGGGGGGGGTCTACGCGGCGGATCAATAAGTCAGCAGCGGACTAGGCTATTTACCACCAGCGTGGTAACGAGAACACAAGCGGCCCTCAGAACTATGAAAACAACCTCGGGCACCTCGGGCATGGGGGGTGTGTGCGCTGGGGAGGGCACCTCGGGCATGGGGGGTGTGTGCGCTGGGGAGGGCACCGCCGTGTGCGACTGTCCCGGGTGTGGGTGCGGGGAGGGGGGGCGGGGTGCGCAGGGGGGAGGATCAAGGTGCGGTGCTGTTGCGCTCTTTATTTATGTACCAACGGACAGGTGAAAAACCAGCACTTCTGAAACGGGGAGGCAGAGCAGACAGACTGGGGCAGATCTATCAGGAAACATTCGTCTTCTCGCTTCTTATCTTACCAGAGCTTTTAATCTCGCATTAGAAGGGGCCCTTTGAGCTGTCATTAGCTTCTGAGCTGCGGTGAAGGGCTTTTAAAAACCATGCAGAAATACACAGGGATTTCAGGAGGATTGATAGATTAACATTAGTAAACGGTGACAATGCCATTCTGCGGTAACCATGTCGTAGTGATGTTGTCCAAGCTCCAGAAGATTCTCTGATGAGAATGCTGTCACACTAATAACTCGAGTTAATACTCAGGTTCCTAATAACAGAAGTGTCTGGTGTTTAGTGCTGAGAACTTGCACAGGAAGTTCCGTTTGGGGGGGCCTAGGAAGTTCCCTTTGAGGGGGCACAGGAAGTTCTGTTTGAGGGAGCGCAGGCAAGGAGTAATCGGATGTCACCAGGCTGGGTGTCCTGAACGAGAGGCACAGCCATGTCGGGAGAAAAGCCGGATCGCAGTCAGAGCCAATGCCACGCCTCTGTTTTCCAGGGAAAGCCTGATTGGATTGGATGGCTGACCCGGGGGGGGGGGGGGCGTGTCCTCCACATCGCACGCTGTAGGCGTGGCTTTCAGAATCGCTGCTGTGTCGGCCTCAGGGTTCCCGGGTTTGAATCCAGGCTTCAGCACTGCAGCTGCTGTCTGCTTTGAGGCACAGCTGATTTCACTCCAGCGTTTCAGAGATTCAGGAGCAATAAACCTGTTACTCTGTGGGAATAAATATAATTGTCCTTGAATTAGGGATGTCTGCTAAACATATCAGTGACATTGGTTATCTAATATGTCCTCTGACACGTTACGAGCGCCATGTAGTGTCACATGACCGATGAGACCAGCTGCCTGAGAGAGACGGAATGTAGACGGCATCGTTAGGGCGGCTGCAGGTCCTGTCTAGCTCTTTATTCATAGATCTGCACTTTTACAGGTCTGTTTAGCATAAGATCTGTTTAGCATAAGATCTATTTAGCAGTTTGCAGCCGTCGGGCAAATAGAATTATTAAATTATGTGAAGGTTCTAAGGATAACAAAAGCCAGCTGAATCCTGTGGGATTTATCTTTAATACTTTGTCATTAAGATCGGTGCTCTCAACACAACCCACAGAAAAATCAAATGAAACTCGAATATATGTATAAAAAAACAATATTGTACTAATTAAATCGTGAATTGTCATTTTTTAAAATAGCACTTAGTTTAATCTCCATGTTTAGTGATTAAATCGTTGAAAGTCCATCACAGGGAAAAAAAAATGGAATATGGAAATGTGAATAATGATGACAAAATGATAGAGTGGAGAGCTATTATTTTCATCTCAGCAAAAAGGAAGAAACATTTCATATTTAAGAGGAAAATAAAGGTCACAGTAATAAAAGAAAATTTTGCGCTATAGCATGACTTTTTTCTCACGATGCCACTGTGCGGTACCTCCCTTTGTGAAATGCTGCAGGCTCATAGTCGCTGTGTCTCTGGCTGACTCCAGTCCTGTGTTTGTACCGATCGGGTGAATCACCAGCATATGCATGCATGTGGAGCTGCCAGACACAGCTTAAACTGTGTCATGCTACAGATAGGCCTCGCCTAAGCTAGCAGCGCGCAGTTTGTCTGTGCACCGGACAGTGACTGCACAGAAATTCCATTTACCTGCAGTTTACTGTTACTGCTACTCTGTGACTGGTCTTTGACCTTTTCATTACCTCTTACCTCCCCGGAGCATAGTTACTCTTATGTATTCATTGCAGTAGCTGGTTATGCATTATATGTATAGCTAGCTAATTCAATGCACACACATTTACTCCTTAAGGGTCAAAACGATATACCAAAGCAGAATTAAAATTTAGTTTGTGTGGTGGAGTTAATGAAGTAATGCTTATGTTCTGTTTCAGCTTTGCTTCCTGAAACACAAATATACCAGATTGCTAATTTACATTTTGGTGGCAGTGATCTTTAGTGAGAAAAGGTGAGCGAAGGATAAGGGCTATTTTTGGCTGTTGCTTTATTTATTTATTTATGTTATGTGAAAGGTGTTCTGGGTGCTCTGGGCTCTTTATGGTGGCTCTTTAAATGCCTCTGTGTCTATTTGTGAATAGAAGTGAGTTGGGAATGGTTTCTAAAAGCGCAAACGTAAGTAAAAGCCGAAGTCTAAATAGACAAGTACAGATAAATGTAAAATCAATTTCAGCAGCCAGCTGCAATACCACCTCAGGAGGTAGTGCAGGGGATGTCAGACCTGCATTGATGAGAGTTTTATACGAGTGGGTAGAGAAACCTCTCCAAGGTAGGCTTTCATCTCTTACGGGCTGTATCCAGCGGTACCGGTCTCTGTGCTGAGCCTGGGATGCACCAGGTTCAATGCATAGAGTGTTACTGAGCTTTTATGCAAATACTACTTAATGTTCTAAGCAAGTTCATGTACCATACTTTAATAAGCACTCCAATAAAAAATAATAATCAAAATTAATCTCCTCTTCCATTTAACTGGCGTTTCAAAATCACAGTTAGCTGGAATCACAAAAATGCAACACTTCGGTTGTGTGAGATCCACTTAAAGAACAACATAAAGTTGGATTTGTGGATTCTACACTGCTAAAATGGTGTTTAGATTAAATCAGTATCTCAAAATAACCACTAAAGCATAACAGGAATCTGTCCACTAATACATGTGCAACTCGCAAAGACAGAACAGTCGTTTTTTCAGCAGTCTGTGCTGCTATGAATGCACTAAATATTTTATTTTAATCTGTGTGGTGCAGTCCAGAGTTCTGGCAGCAGCGGAGTCTGTTACACCCCTTCATCTCGCTTTCTGCTGCGCGTCTGTGGGTTCCGCCTTCACATTCACGTCAAACGGAAAACAATCGAGTTTCAGTGGCGCGTCAGACGCAGTTGGGACCGTTCGGAGTCTGCTCAGCTACGAGCCGACACAAAGCAGGACTCTGATGGGTTCTTCCGCTTTGTTTTCTTTGACAATCAGGCGCTGCCGGTTAAAATACTGCGGTTTGTGAATACCCCCCCAATCTCCCCTTATTGTTAGAGTTGTATGATACCGTCTCCTCATACCATGAACTGGAGACCAGTGCAGTATCTATGGCCTGACCCGGGCCCAGTGGAGGCCAGTGCAGAATCTATGGCCTGACCCAGGCCCAGTGGAGGCCAGTGCAGTATCTATGGCCTGACCCGGGCCCAGTGGAGACCAGTGCAGTATCTATGGCCTGACCCCCGGTGGAGACCAGTGCAGTATCTATGGCCTGACCCGGGCCCAGTGGAGACCAGTGCAGTATCTATGGCCTGACCCGGGCCCAGTGGAGGCCAGCCGACGGCTAGCCCAGGAGATGGGCTCTGTTAGCCATGCATGCTGGTCAGCAGTCAGTAAACATCTGAGCTAAATCTGGAAAGATCTCTTATACCAATTTGCCTTCACTGCCATGCCTACGTCTGCTGTTTGCAGACGGTGAAGTAAGGAGCGAAATTCTCCCGTTGTTGTTTGTTTTCCCCGCGTTGAGAGGATTGGAGCTGAAAGCTGTTTTTCTGCTTCTGGAGTGATTATTTCTGTTCTCCGTGCGGAGAGGAGATGGATAGACTGGCCAATTTTACCTCGGTGTTCCGCCACAAGCCGCCCGTCCTCGGTTGAGAGGATGTTGGTGTCGGGAGGGCGAGAGTCGGGTTCGGTTGTACGGGGATTAAGAATAAAAACGGGCTGCATCCTGGAGATCTGCGTTAAGCCAGAGATCAGAATCTCTTTGTCAGCGAGGGGGCTTTCTTTGCGAGTCGCATTGAATTTCTTGATAAACAATAATCTCCTCTGCATGCTGACGGAGGGGAGGGCTAACGGAGGAAACGGATTTTGCAGTAAACCTCAGACTTACTGTCAGGTTTTGGGTATTTGTTTTTGTGTGAAGTGGGCTGTCCTTCAACAGCATTTGGGAAATCCAACAGACAGTGATCGTAAACTGCGCGTGTAAGAACGTTTCCAGAACATTTCCTCATTCATCATTTCCTTCTTGTCTGTATTTGTTTGTGTTTGTTTCCTTATGCTAATCGCATGAACAGGATTGCGCATAAAATTTACAAACAGCCAGCATTCATCATCTCATTCATACACCTGGGATATGGACAGAAACTAAAAAGAATAATTTAAGAAAGGTTTTGTGAATGAGGCCCAATATGTTTTAAATGAAATGCATTATGTCATGTAATGATGGCATTAATCTGGTGTTACTGACTGGTGTCCTTGGTTTAAATACTCTGGAGAGAACCTCAGACGTGCTAGACCTTTGAGAGTGGCAGTTGTATGGAACTGTGAAGTGTTCATAACTTGAGACTGAAGTCAAATAACAGAAGCTTTCATTTGAATAGTTAATTGGAATGGTTTCTTAAATTACTTTTGCCTTATATTTAACAGGTTCTCGTTTTGCAGCTGTAAATCACTATAATTTTATAATGAATATTCACGCAAGCAAGAATTATATACTACATCGGCTTTCACAAAGATGCAGTATAATAAAAGACAGTAATAACCTGTCTATTATTAGTTGGCAACCGCTTGTTAAAAAAAAGAATGTAATCCACATTTGTTTGCTCAAGATTTAAATATTTACTGGAAGTTAGTTGAGTTTATGTTGTAAAGAATGTACTATAGCCTACAGTGAGCTGTTCTCCATGGAAACCAGGAGAGGGTTGCGTGGGGTGAACTGCCAGTTCCAAGCAAGCCGTTGGTGCTTCTTGCCATGTCATTAACCCTTTGAAGTCTAGGCTTTTTTTGAAATTTTTTCTTTCTTTCCAAATTTCAAACGTCAGTGTTCTAGAACTCAGTCACCAGCAGTGATTGTTACATCGTCAGCATTGGAATGTTCACTTAAGAACATTCTAATCACAGCTGCGTTAGTGAGGGCACATTAAGAGGGGACTCATGGGTGACGTCTGACTGCACCGCTCCAGTAAAGCTGCTTCTAGCACTAGTTAGTCAATGCCTGTATCTGTCAGTGTGTCAGGAAACACATTAAAATGCCTTTTATTGTACAAAAGAAGGTAGCGCTGTTTTCCTTTCATTTTGCCACTCCCTTGGAAAATTGCTCCCAGCTCATGGATTTTTGATGGCCCACCAGAAAATTACTGAAAATTCCTATTGGGATTAATTCTGTTCTTCTAATATTCACATGACATTTTGAACATAGGAAGAAAAGCTGTCAACCCAAAAATGTTTTTATTTTCCTTCTACGCAGGAGACTTACACACTTCATTCTACCCAGACTGAAATCAAAGCACATTGCAGTTAGTTTCCACACTTGAAGCACCAGATGGCTTCAAACCCTAATACGCAGTAGATAAATATGGCAGCTCAGATGACTGTTTGATTAGGAGGATGGTGCCGTGGAGTCTTAGAGCAAAAAGAATAATAAGACTCCTGTGCTGACATTAAAGGAAATCATCACACAGAGCAGGGAGCAGAGGGCCGTGCACGTCGCTAACGTACACGCGTGCAGCTAGCATTCCACCGCTGCTACATTAGCTGCTAGCAGTGCACTCCCACTGCTGCGTTAGCCACTAGCATTCCACCGCTGCTACATTAGCTGCTAGCAGTGCACTCCCACTGCTGCGTTAGCCACTAGCATTCCACCGCTGCTACATTAGCTGCTAGCAGTCCACTCCCACTGCTGCGTTAGCCACTAGCATTACACCGCTGCTACATTAGCTGCTAGCAGTGCACTCCCACTGCTGCGTTAGCCAATAGCATTACACACCTGTGGTTCAGAGGCCGCTGAGCAGATTTGCACTGGAAACGAACCAGCGTTTATAGATCCGAGGGTAATTAAAGAGGAAAAATATGAATCGTCTAACTAACGTTTTACTTCTGTCTATGGTTGCTTTGGGGGAAATTCTGTGAAGCAAATTTTAGTTTTATTGGACCTAAACTCGTTTTATTATATGATTATACCTCCTCTTTCCTTTTCCACAGAAGTGTTACCAATCTGTTCGGTGGCTAGTCCGCGCACTTCAAAGCTTATCATGATATATATAAAAGGTCAAGTCACTTTAGTGTATATGAAAAGGCCACCCACTAGCCTTTCCAGCATGTATCAGAGACATAATTGTGGCAGTGCTCTGTCAATTGAACACTTTCATGGAATAAAAGTTTTCAGTCTGGTTTTTTTTATCAAGTACCAACTTTTTATTAGCCTGAATGCATACGAACCTGTAAACATGAAGAGACTATACACGTGTGCTTTGCTGTCAGCACTGCATGAACGCATTTTTCCTCATATTTTTATTTCTCAGAATAAGGGGATGTGTCTCAGAGGAAGAACACGTGATACAAATTCAGCCGATTATTGTTGTGTTTTGAACACCCCGTGCCGGCCATGATACTAAGAGTGGCCTTTTTCTGGTGCAGGAAGTGTGTTTCTGTGTCGTGTGGCAGCAGCCTGGAGGCGCGGCTAACACTGGGCTGTATGTGTCAGTAAGACTGCTAATGAGATACTTAACATGCAAGGAAAATATGTCAACACTCAAGTGACACTCACTTGCTAGGCATATATATTTCACGGCAAAAAAACTTTGAGAATAGTAATATTCCACAATAATACTCCGATGCTGAGTTGTTTCAGCAACGTTTATTTTCATTCTAACATGAAAAGCCACAAAAACCAAACAAGGTTGCTCGCTTGTTCTTCTGAGTGTCAAACCGTTTCCTGCAGCGTGCGTTTGATGTCTGATGTCACATCCAGGCTGGCCGTCTGAGTTCGGCGCTGATGTGGGTGAGTTCTGCTCTAATGAAGTTTTTCTTCTTCCTTCACAGAGAGGCTTCCTGGGCTACTCAACCTTTTCTGTCGGCGACTTGCTGAAATCAAAGGAACAGCAGCTAACCCTTAGCCTGAGGTAAGGCAGTGAAATCTCTCTCTGATTTCTCTTGAACGCTCAGACTGGCATTTATGCGGACACGTAAAGAATGTCGACTTCTATAGAGCAATATAGTCATATATAGACTTCAGATAACTGATCAACACTTACCACTTCTTCACTTAAAATGGCATCAACAAGGACAAGTGCCTCAACCGGATTTATCTGACTGCATTGCACTCTTGGCCTAGACTGTGCCTTAGCCTTTTCGTTTATGATCTAAGGAGTAGTCTCCCCTCGACATGACAGCTCAGCCACCCGTCATGAGTAGCTCTCTATTCACATCCAAAGGAAGGATTTCAGAGGGAGACTGCAGACTTTTTTTTGCATCGGTGGCTTAAAAGAAAATCTTGAAAGGATTGTGCTTTGCTCAGATCCTATTGTATGCGCAATGAAGGATGTGTGCACTGGGATGTGCTTTTTTTGACCAGCCATAAAGTCAAAAGTTTTATTTCTTATTCAAAATTCCCTCCCTCCTCCAGAATTAACCAAATAATTAGTTGATACTAAAGGATAAGTTGCTTGTATAATCACTTGATACTAAAGGAGAAGGTTGTAAAACATTTATGAGTAAAATTTATGTGGGTGATTTGAAATATCGACCTGCTGAGACAAACTGAGAAAAATGGGTGTGAGAGAATACAGTGGCCATTGAAGGTGAAGGAGTAGAGCCTGTTCGGTGATGTTTCCGAGTCGTCAGTCAGAATCTGGGTCTGTGTCGGTCCCGATTTGCCCCGTCTCACCGTCTCTCTCTCTGCCATCCCCTTTTTCTCTCCGTCTCTCTCCCTGCCATCCCCTCTTTCTCATTTTCTAGGGGGGCGCGAGGTTCCCCTTCTCTGTGATTGTTGCCGGTGTGATTGACGGGGGAGAGCTTGCGCTGGCTGCTCCAGTATTTCTAACAAACGTAAACAGCGCAGTGTTCCGGAATCAGAGGCTCTTTCCGAGCTCGCTCGTCCCCACGGTAACCGCGTTTCTCACTCCGCTACGGCGCAGGTTCTGCAGCGTCTCTGAAGGCTCCCGAAACGCCTGCGTGGGGGCAGTTATCAGCAGGGAGCTGCATTAGACCGGCGATTTGGAGCAATTTAAATATTTCATCCTTACAGTAATCACTGCATTACCCAGGATGCATGAACCAGAGTGCTGAGTATGTAATTTATGAAATATGGAAATGCTATTTATTCTTCGAAGACAAAATACTTTCTCATACTTTCTCTCGCTGAAAACCCCCTGGGACTCCATCCAGGGGAACCCCTGAATCCCTGAACCCTGAAAAAAATGAAAAGGTTTCAGCAATGCCCATTTGTACATTCTCAGAGTAATTTGCATGCATGGTGTCTGAATTTAATAACCATATTTCCCGCTTCAGACAGTTCCAATGTAGAATCTTTTATTTATGAGAGTTAATTTTCCTGCGTAACAAAAATCCCCAGTGTAAATCCCCAGTGTGTTATCAGTGTCACTGATAACGCATTTCTATTGATTAAGTCTGATTACAGGAAAGACTTAATCCTGTGAAGTTTAGTTTTCTGCTAATTTGCCTTTTATCGTGATGTTGCCTGTCTCTCCTCATTCCACTGTCACACTAAGATGTGTGTGTGTATGGGGTGTGTGCATGCATGTGTGCGTGTGTGAAAGAGAGAGAGAGAGATCATTACTCATAGCTTTAGTGGTATCATACAGTGTGTGGGCTGTGTTGAGAGAGCATGTACCATATGCAGGACAACACAGGAAATGTTCTGTTTTCATACCTGAATATGAAGTTATTTGCAATGACAATATCTGGGATTGACTTTAGCTCAGTTGTAATTTGTAATACATCAGCTCAGAACATTCAGTTAGGGTTAGGGTTGAAATGTCCTAAATAAATATAATTTTCTACGCAGTTTTTAGGTGAAGCTGCTTGTGTAAATACCTCCTGATTTTTAAAACCTCAGAATCAGAGGAAGGCCGGAGGAGATTCTAATCAAAGCTGGCACTGCGGCGAGCTTTCTCACATGTTTGGAAATTTGCTGTCCGCACAGTCTGCATGCTGAGGCTGTTTAATGAGCTATTTCTGTTTGAACATCTGTTCCTCGGTGCAACAATGCATGAGGCCTTCAGGACAAAATGACTGAAAGCCGTACGTATTGTTTGTGCATTATTCCCAACTGGCTCCCTCATCCTGGCCAACTAATCTTCCCACGTTTTAATTGGCTTAAACCCCCCCCCCCCCCCCGCCCACACCCCACCCCTCTGCTGATGTGTGGTGAGCATTCGGGCATGCAGTGGCAGCTGTGACTTCTGCAGGTGTGAGCTGCAGGATGGGGGGGGGGGTGGGGTTGGCCTCGTCCCTGTGCGCTTCTCTGTGATCCTCAGGTTAAACCTGTTAGCTGTATCGTGTGCTTGCGGCGCTGGAAGGGTAATAATTAATGCGTGTGGCAGGTCAGCAGACAGAGAAGGGTAATAATTAATGCGTGTGGCAGGTCAGCAGACAGAGGCCACTCCTGCCTGGATGTTTCTGGGATGCTGAAATGTGACCCACAGCAGTGCGACTGGTTCTCATTCCTCCCCTCCAATCAGGGGCTGATTTAGACCTGGCGCTCCAGATGAGGGCAATCTCTGGCCAATCGGTGGCATTATTGGACTGTGGACAATCAGGCAGCAGCACTGCTGACCTCGAGGGCCAGATTTGAGTTTCTCTGGTATAGTGCTGGTCCTCACATTCCTGTCCGTGAATATCAATAAGAACTACGATATCTAGGTCCTCCAGAAGGCTCTTCAGTGGCTATGTTTAACACTGCGGCAGATGTAGTGTATATTTTATGGACTATAACAAATTTGCTAACACATTCTATTGAAGTCTTATACACTTCAAGCACTTACAGCTTCTGCAGCCTACCCAAAATGGTAGATGCCATGTTGCTGCTGCGCGCTTCTCCTAATGTTGTGTGTACGTGCAACACGCTAGGCAGCACTCTAGGAAACACGCTAGCAAATAGTAGATGTGTTGAGTATGTGCATTGGAAGAGTGCACATCTCAAGTACCGTGGTCATGCGGCGTGGCAGCCTGGCAAAGCAATGAAAGGCACAACTGGCTGTTTAAATTCTGCAGGAAACTGAAAGGGGAGAAAATGACAGAAAAAAGTGTGTTGAGATCTGAGCCACGCAGTTTACCCGCATGGACCAGCACGTATGAAACCATCCCGTGAGAGCTCTGAAGCAGCGCTAATGTGCAGTTTACCCCTGTTCCTGTCCACGCAATGAAGGGTTGTAACATATTCTCAAGAATGATTGCATTGGGTTTAACAATAGGTTTGCTTTTTTTTTTTGACCTGATAACAGTTTGGCAAATTTGCACACAGTTTTATGGAAGGCTGTAATCACTGTGATTATGTGCGAGCGTGTGTGTGCGCATGCATGTATGTGGAGAGAGAGAGAGATTTGACAATAGAAACATTGTATTTTCATAAAAAACATATTTTTCATTATAGTTTGTCTAGCCTGGTGTTGAATTCAGGAAAAGTCTGGGGTGGTCTTTGCTTGTAAAGTAAATGCAGTACACAG